>NW_007222091.1:14561-28866 GCF_000164805.1 Carlito syrichta | reverse complement strand
GAAAGGTGTGGGATTACAGGCTGAGCCTGGCGCTTTATCTTTTTTATGTGGAAACAGCTCATGGATCTTACATTTTATACAGAAAGACAATGGACAAGTAAGAAATAAAATGCTAGGCTAGAAAATAATAAGCAGGGCAAGAAATAGAAGATGTTTGGAGATAGCTCTTATAGACAGGAATGGCAGGGAAGGGCTTTGTGATGGATGACATCTGAGCAGAGAGTGGGGGGAGTCAGCTGGCAGCTATTTAGGGAAACAAGATTTCAGGCTGAGGGAGGGAAGGTCAAGTGCAAACGCCCTGAGGTACAGACATGTCTGGTCCCAGAAGGGATAGAGCAGGAGATGGGGGTAGTCAGGGCAGAGAGCATGGGAGAGAAGTGGAGACAAGGCCAGAGGAGGAGCAGAAAGCTCACACAGGGTCTCGATGGTGAGGAAGCATGACTTGCATTCAGAGATGCGAAGTCTCACTTCTCACTGGTGCTTTAATAGGATCCAGTGATGCCCAGTAGACTAAATCTAATTCTATCATCTGAGAACTACCAAGCTACCTCGGTCACCAGCACCTTCAAAAGGCCTGTAGCAAGTCTCTTCCTTCTGTAATTTCTTCTTCTATATTCCTTTCATGGGTTATTATCACAGAACATGTAATTTCCCAAATCCATTACAATAATAATGGTATGCTTGGAAGACCTGAGCCAAACGCTCTGAGAACACACTGCTGATCTCAGCTGGAGGTGATGTTCTTGGAATGCTAGCAACCTGAAGCTTTCCAGTGGGTCTCAGTTTTCTAATGGGGAATCCAATGGTTTAGAAATCACACTACTCAACCATTCACTGCTGTCTGAACAGATAGCTACTGTAAACTCATCAAGTTGGCAATATACAATTGAGTTCAGAGTTGGGTGTTGGGTTCATGATATTTTATTTCTCTGGGGAGACACAGGGCACTGGAGGTGGAAGATCACAGAAGCCCCAGGTGAATGCAGTGAGCTGCTTCCCTGAGGATGTGTTCCAGACTTGAATAATTTTCAAGGTGTTGTCTAAAGACTACCAGTGTTAGAACTTCTTGGAGTACATTTTGTAAAACGCAGAATCCCAGGTCTTAATGCAAATCTTCTAAATAAAAATCATGGGAGTGAAGTTACCAAAAGAGCATTTTAAATAGACACCCCAGATGATTCTTATGTATATTAAAATTGTTGCTCTATAGTGTTTCCATGAGCTGATGTTAGATGGTAGCCAATTGATCTCCATTTCTACCAAGGATAGAATGAAAATAAATGCATTTATCTGTGGTGAGCAGAATTAGAGTGTGTTGGAAATGGCAGTAGTATTGGGATGCTTGTATGGTGTTATTATGCCAGGGAGACAATACCCCTCACTTACAGCAGGTATGTCTGTGCTATGAGTCAGTTATTTGGAGGAAAAGAATACTCTGATTTATAGTGTTTTCTTATTTCAATGGTGTACATCCTCTCGCCATGGCCAGTTTCATGCAACATGACATCTCTGAACATAAAGTAGGAAAGGGACTTGCGGAATGGTCTCTCAAGAGCCTGTACCAGCTGGTTCTAGCTCACCACCGAGGAGCCCTCATGAAGCCATCTCAGAAAGAAGTTTAAGTTCAGGGAACAATGGCAATGCTATATAAAGGAGTGAGGTTTTTGGGTTTTTTTTTTTTTTACCCGCTAGAAATGTATAACAAATCTCAATGTAGTGTTCCAGATAGTTGAGTTGAACTAGGAGGAAAATTCCTTTACTTAAGTGAGGTTAGTTTATAGACCTGAGATAGGCTTCTCAAATTTGAATGTACAAAATGATCCATGGATTAAGGGTTGTAATACTACATTCTACTTAACTAGCAGAGAGGAAATGGAAACAGGGACCCCCAAACACTTGAAAAACCATCCTGACATTTGGCTCATTAGTTCAACCATGTTCTTCCTTGAGAGTTGAGTGACTGGAATGAGAGGAAATACTTTTTCTTTGCCTAGAGACCAGAGTCAGAGGGCAATTACCTGCCTGTGTGGATGACTGGAGACGTAGTCATTAATAAAAATTGACTGTGAAACCTGCTTTACTAGAGATGATGACAAACACGATAAATCCATTGTCCATCACAGATATGATAAATCTATCGGCCATCACTGTCACTTGGGACTTAGGATGTCCAGGGACATCCAGTGAAATTAGGGATTCCGCCTGATGACTTTAGGGTTCCTAAAACATTTTTGAAGAGTTTTGAAAAGTTGAGGGCCAAGAAAGTCAAACTTGTTGGTGACACAAAACATTTCTCCTCTTTGTCTGAACAAAAATATAGCGTTTTTGAGTGTTTATGGATAATACTGGACATTGTGTTGAATGTTTCATTTACTCTTTCACCAAATTCCTCACCAGTCATGGAGAGTGGGTATTACTGTCCTCTTTATTAAGTGAGAAACTTAAGTTCAGTGAGATGATGTAATGTGCCCCATGCCAAGATGAGAGAACCAGAATTCACACCAATGTCTATATCTGAATTTTCCTTGTCTGCTTTTCCTTTTTGCTTTTTTGATAAACTTCTGAGAGTGAGGATTATGGCTTCTCTCTTTTCTTTATTTCCCCATTGAATATCCAGGAACGTTGTGTGTGTGCTTGTGTGTGCATGTATACATGTGCATATATACACACAATCTATACTCAGTGTTTTGTTGCTTGAACTCTTGGAGATTGATAACTGCAAATGAAAATAAAAGTTTTAAATTCACATTATATATATATATATATTCATGCAATTCAATATATTGCAAGTAATTCTAACACTATTTTATAATTATTGCATGCAATTTTCCATATGCAACAGTGGAATGTATTAATGGTGCCCAACAAAATGTGTATGTGGTGTAATATGAGAACACATTTGGACCACTCAGAAAGAAGCATGGAAACCCAAAAGGAGAATGGAGTTGGAGAAGTTTTGTACATTATTGCAAAGGGCACAGGACTGAAGGACATTTAAAGACCTGACAAATGCTTGAACCAGTGGCAAATTTGATTCAAGCCAGGTAAAAGAAGTTCTCAGATCCCCACCCCTCCTCGGACTCCAGCAGATGCGGGTGACTTTCTGTTCCCCAAGGGGAAATCTGCTTATCTCCCTAAAGACCTCAAACTCAAAACACTCAGGAAAAGGGAACAAACTCCCCATGCTTACAGGGGAAATCTCCATTCCACAGTCACCAACAGTCTTCCCAAAAACCTTTCAGCAACTCCTGTAAGGATATATCACTGGTATTAAAAGATGTGGGCTGTGACTGAGGAGGGACTTCCCTGCTTCTTCTGCATGGGTTGGGGTAAAAGGTATATGCTTGCTTGTTTGTTTTGTTTTATTAAACTATTTATTTATGTATTTATTTTTAATTGACAATAATTGCATATATTTACGGTATGCAATTATTTTTGTTTTGACATATGTGTATGTTGTGAAATTATCAAATCCAGCTGATCAATGCATCCATCACTTCACATATTTATCATTATTTGTGATGAGGACATTTAAGATCTACTCTCAGCAGTTTTCAAGTATATGATGCATTATTATCAACTAAAGTCACCATGCTGTACAATCAATGTCTAGAATTTAGAACTTACTCATCCCATCTAACTGAAGCTTTAGATCTTTTTTTTTTCCAAGTCAAGATCTCACTCTATTGCTCATGCTGGAGTGCAGTGGCATGGCATGATCATGGCTCACCACAGCCTTGACTCCATGGGCTCAACTGAACCTCCTGCCTCAGCCTCCTGAGTAGCTGGGACTATAGGTGTGTGCTGCCATACCTGGCTAGTTTTGTTTTTGTTTTGTTTTGTTTTTTAATGTTTTGTAAAGCTGAGGTCTCACAGTGTTGCTTAGGCTGATCTTGAACTCTTGGACTCATGCAATTCTCTCATCTCAGCCTCTTAAAGGGTTGGGATTACAGGCATAAAACACTGTGCCCAACCACTTCAGGCTTTTTTACCACATCTTCCCATGTCCCTCTCCTCATCCTTAGCCCATGATAATCACCATTCTGCTCTCTGGTTTTATGAATTCAACTCATTTAGATTCTACATGTGAGAAAATGCATTACCTTATTTCACTTAGTGTAATGTCCTCCAGCTTCGTCTTTGTTGTCACAAGTCACAAGGTTTTCTTCTTTTATAAGGCTGAATAGTATTCCATTGTGCATATACATCACATTTTTTTATCCATCCTTTCATTGACAGGCTTGATTTCATATGTTTCCTATTGCAAATAATGCTGCAATGAACATGGGAGTGCAGGCATCTCTTCAGCATACTAATTTCATTTCTCATGGATATATGCCCAGAAGTGAAGTTGTTGGATTTTTAGTTTTTTGAGGAACAAAAAGGATTTCCTTTTCTCCACATCCTCATCATCACTTATTATCATTTGTCTTTTTTGATACAACCATTCTAGCAAGTGAGATAATATCTCATTGTGGTTTTGACTTGCATTTCCCTGATGATTAGTGATGTTGTGTGTCTTTTCCTATACCTGTTGCTCATTTGTATAACTTCTTTGGAGACATGTCTATCCAGGTCATTTGTTTTTTTTTAAATTGAGTTATTTATCTTCTTGCTATTAAGCTGTTTGAATTGGTAAATGCTTTCTGAAAAGAGAGTCAATTCTAGCTCTGTTGACTTATAACTTTGGTAAGTGTGCCAGACACTGTTAGTGCTGGTTCAGTTGCCATACCTCTCCCCTCTCTTGCTCCCTCCCTTTCCTCCCTCCCTTCTTTCCTAGCAAAGCCATCCTTTAATGACAATGGCTAAAATGCTATATACTTGTCCAGCATCCCTTGCAGCTACATGTGGCCCATTTCTGCCAAATTAGATTTAAGGAGAAGTCTGTTAGGAGACCCTGGGTAAGTTTTTCTTTCCTGATGAAAAAGGATGCTGCACTCTTTATCTGCTTGTGGTCTTGGTAGTGTATACACGTGTTATCTGGAACTACTGCAGCCATCATACAACCATGAGACAAGAAACCTGAAGACTAAAAGCCAACATGCCAAGAAAGAGAGAGTAAAAGGATAAATAGAGCCAGGGTCTTTGATGTCATTATTAAGCTGCTGATTTAACCCAGGGACTGAGACTTCCAGATTCCTTGTTACGAGGAATAACTTGAAAAGATTTTTGTTTAAGCCATGGTTAGGGATCATTATCTATGGTTTAAAGCACCCTATCTGATACATAAAAGTTATGTCGTCTCTCTGAGCCTAAACTTTCTCATCTAAAAAATGAGGCTAATACCACCTGGGAGGGTTGGGGGTAATTGAATGATTTGATCTATATAGGTCACCTGATGTAATGCTGCCTGCTCAGAGTACGTATTCAGTTCATTTTAGATAAATCTGAAGAAAAATTCATAGTGCCAAGCATTGCTTTGGATTGAATGTGAATATTGTCACAGCTACTTGATAAAACTTCTAATGTGGAAAATCAACAAACAGTACAATGATTTTTTTGTTTACTTTATATGTAAATATCATGTATGTAACAATATGCATACCTACATTTATCTATTTTATAACATATTTTTATATATTTATCTACCGATGCCATCTTTTCCCAATGCTTTGTTAAGGAGCTATCTTCCCCTTCTTTGAGACAGCAGGTTTATCACAGTAGAGTTTAAATGTTCAGAAAGCAGTCTGTTTATTACAATATCTATCTGTTTAAAAGCTTTCTGTACATCTGTCTAGGCTGATTTAAGCCTCATCATAATCAGATTTTCCTGGTAACATTTTCTAAGTTTTTATAAGCTTCAGCAGGCCACAAACTTTGCCAGATCCTTGGACAGGATGCTTGCTCGTTGACCTAATGTGAAAATATTGTAAGACCCATTTTTCTCCCAGGTGGCAAAATTGAGCTTGTTGGTAAAGCTGCCTCCCTTCATCCCTTCAGAAGTGGCTGTACTCACAGACTGCTGAAATCAGCCTTCTGCTTTCGGCTTCTTAGAAAGCAATCAGGTTGCCTAGTAAGTAAGTGCCATCTACAACAAACCCACAGCTAGCATATTGCTAAACGATCAGAAACTAGAATCATTTCCCCTGAAAACTGGAACAAGACAAGGTTGTCCACTCTCACCCCTCTTGTTCAATATTGTGTTGGAAGTCCTAGCTCAGGCAATTAGACAAGAGAAGGAAATCAGGGGTTTCCAAATAGGAAAAGAGGAAGTCAAGTTATCCCTCTTTGCTGATGATATGATCCTATACCTTGAAAATCCAAGAGAATCTGTCAAAACCCTGCTGGCACTGATAAAGGACTTTGGGAAGGTCTCAGGGTACAAAATAAATGTGCAAAAGACAGTTGCATTTCTCTACACCAACAACAAGCAGGCAGAGACCCAAATAAAAAGCACAATCTCATTCACAATAGCCACCAAAAAAATGAAATACCTTGGCATCTTCCTAACCAGAGAATTGAAAGACCTTTACAACAAGAACTACAAAACACTGCTCAAAGAAATCCAAGAAGACACAAACAAATGGAAAAATATCCCATGCTCATAGATAGGAAGAATCAACGTTGTTAAGATGTCCATCCTACCAAAGGCAATCTGCAGATTCAACGCAATACCCATTAAGTTACCAACATCATTCTTCTCAGACCTGGAAATGACAGTACAGAAATTTATATGGAAACATAAACAACCACGAATAGCCAAAACAAACCTTAGCAAAAGAAACAAAGCAGGAGGTACCACACTTCCAGACTTCAAACTTTACTATAAGGCTAAAACAGCCTGGTATTGGTACAAGAACAGGCACATAGACCAACAGAACAGGATAGAGATTCCAGAAGCAAAGCCTCAATTCCTCAACCAACTCATCTTTGACAAAGCCTCCAATAACCACCACTGGGGAGAGAAGAACCTATTCAGTAAATGGTGCTGGGAAAACTGACTGAACACATGGAGAAGATTGAAGTAGGACCTCTACCTATCACCATACACAAAAATTAACTCTAAATGGATCAAAGACCTAAACATAAAACTTCAAACTGTAAGAACCTTAGAAAATGCAGGAAACACTCTTATGGAAGTTGGAACTGGCAACCGATTCCTGATCAAAACCCGACGTGCCCAGGCCATAAGAGAGAAGATAGACAAGTGAGACCTCATTAAACTGACAAGCTTCTGCAAAGCCAAAGAAACCATCAAGAGAGCAGGGAGACAGCCCACAGAATGAGAAAAAATATTTGCCAACTGCATATCTGACAAAGGGCTAACATCTAGGATCTACAAGGTACTCAAATACACCGAAAGGAAAAAAGAACAGCGCCTTTAAAAAGTGGGCAAAGGCATGAATAGACACTTCTCAAAAGAAGATATACAAGCAGCCAACAGACACATGAAAAAGTGCTCAGCCTCACTCATCATTAGAGAAATGCAAATCAAAACCACACTGAGATACCACCTAACACCTTTAAGAATGGCCATCATTAATAAAACAAACAACAGATGCTGGCGAGGATGTGGAGAAAAAGGAACACTTCTACACTGCTGGTGGAATGCAGACTAATACAGCCTCTTTGGAAGACAGTGTGGCGACTTCTGAAGGAACTAGAAATTGACCTTCCGTATGACCCAGCAATTTCCCTATTGGGAATATACCCGGAGGAACTCAAAACATTCTACAAAGAAGATACCTGCACACGTATGTTTGTTGCAGCTCTAGTCACAATAGCAAAAACATGGAACCAACCGTGTTGCCTGTCGAAGCTAGATGGATAAAAAAAATGTGTTACATATACACAATGGAATGTAATGTAATCATAAAGAAGGACAAATATATGGACTTTGTAGCAAATTGGATGGATTTGGAGTTGATCATACTCAGTGATTTATCACAGAAACAAAGAACTGAGTTCCATATGTTCTCACTCATAAGGTGACCTTGAAAAGGTATAATGCTATAAGAAAGCGATTGGCAGTAGTGGAAAGCTGTCAGGGGAAGGCGGGGTGGGACTGGCAGTTGGGGGAAACTGCTAGGAGAGGGAGGGGCATACCTCATCAACAAGGGTACCTGCATGATCAATGTTTGTATAGCTAACGCTGAATTGTACCCCACATCTTTATAACAAATAAATAAATAAACTTTTTTTAAAAAGAAAATTATCTTTCATTGTCAGGTCAACAATGGCTCTCGCAGCCTCCTCTCTGTCTTTAGTGGAATTCGGAAGTCATTAGTCTCTTCCAATTCCAAAGGGGAGGATGCAGCTGAAGCCTGCCCCTAGAGTTCCCAGGTAAAGTGCCCAGGTAAAGTGCCTTCCTTCTCCAAAAGTGCACAAAATGACCCTTCCTCCCTGAAAAATTTTCAAGAGGAGTAGGATCGACAATTTCTCCTGTTTTCCTCTTATCTATTTTTTGCAGAAAGCTCCACTTCAAGTGGCAGAGACCCATCTTTTTGATAAAAGTGGCTGTGGTGGCTGGTTTGGCATTGGCTAGCACTAACTTGACAGGCCACTGGGGAAGGAGCCGGCACATACATCCATGCCAGTCACACAGATCATAGAGTTATGACATCTCGTTGAATTCAGATCTAAAATACTGCTCAAAATGCAGCGTTCACAAGTCATATGAACTCCTGGAGGCAGAGACTCAATGCTTACTTTACAGAATATCCTAGAACATACACAGTCAAGCAAAGCTGGTCCTTTAAGAGTGAAACACAGTACCTGTGAGCATAGGTTTTACAATAAGCGTAACCTAAGTTTGAATCTTGCTGTGTCATTTTCTAGTTACACATCCTGAGGACAAATTATTTACCCTCAGCTTCCTCACTTGTAAAATGAGAGTTTTTATAAAACATATCCCACGGTAGTGTCTGTAAGGATACGGTGAGGTGGATATAAACCACATGGCACAGAGGTCAGTGAATGTTACATGTGGGTACACGTGGGGGGTTTGTTCTAGAACCCCTATGTATCAAAGTCTGTACTTCATCAAGTCCCACAGTGGGCCCTGGTCATCCATGGGTCTCAAATCCTATGCACACTGTGTTTTTGATCTATGTTTTGTTGAAACAAATCCATGTGTAAGTTGACCGGCACAGCTCAAATTCTTGCTGTTCAAGAATCAAGTGTATGTTATTTCCATAAATACTTTTTAATATTCTATGTCACTTGTTCATCCAACAAATATTTATTATTTACTTATTTCTTTATTACATTTTAATTTCAATAACCTCAAGGGTACAAGTGGTTTTGGTTACGCAGATGAATTGTATAGTGGTGAAATCTGGGCTTTTAGTGTGCCTATCACCTAAATAGTGCCCATTGTGGCCCACAGGTCATTTGTCATCACTCATTTCCCCTCCCCCAGCAAATATTTATTGAGTGCCTATTATGTGACAGGAATTACTCTCTTTGCTGGTATTCAGGGCACCTCATCCACCTGAAGGATGAGTGGCTGGCAAGCCCATTACAGGTCATGTCTTGTCTATGCAGTCTCCTGGAGAAGGTAACCCATCCTGAGCAGGAAGTAAAGCCTCTTCTCATCCAGCCTGCATGAGCATTTCAAGCCCTGCCTGTCCTGAGCACAGGTCTCCCTGTATCTTTTCCTAAGGAGCTCTGTGGGTTCAGGGGCAGAGTTTTACTTTGATCTGCCACTGCCTCCGCCTCCCAGATGGTCGAAGTCCTCGAGTGAGCCTGGTGGTTTCTGAGCAAGTATGTAACTAACTAGAGGCAAGGAAAATAGATAAAAGGAAGCACAAAGGGTATCTGGAGGAGGGAAACACAAAGGAAGGCGATGTTAGCTCCATTCTCAGATAATGTGCTCGTGACCTGTTAAAAAATTCTTTACAGCCCTGCAGAAGCAGAAAAAAAGATAAAGGGAACTAAATTCTTCTTTGTGATAAAAGGCCTAGGAAACCAGCAAGATATCATTCACTATTCTGGGAAGCCATAGTCCTTAAGTGGCCGGGGCAGCCAATTGTATGAACAGGGCCAGTGATGCTGGCTGCAGTGTGTTGGCAGGAGCACTCCACCTTGATGAAGTACTTGCTGTGAAACAGGCCTGTGCTAAGTCTGTACAAATATTATCATTTTTAATTTTTTTTTTTTAGGGCAAGGGTTTAGCTGATTGCTAGAAAAACTTCAAGTCTAAATCTTTCAGAGACATTAAGATCTTAATATCACACACATCTGTCTCTGATGTAACCATGTTTTGACTCCTGTACTCAGTGTACTAGTTAAGAATAAGGATTCTGGAGCTAGACTAACTGAGATTTGAATCCAATTCAGTTACTTTCTAGCTGTGAGGCCTTGGGCAAGAGACTTAATCTCCCTGGGTTTTTGCTTCTTGATCTCTAAAATGTGAGAAATAATACAAAGAGGGACCCAAAAAACCTGGAATTTATTTATAAAAAATTGTGTATTTATCCTTGCATATTTAAACTTCAGTCACCTTCAAAGCACTCTCTGTTTGATGCAATATGCCTATCGAGATGCTTTTTCTACTGCTGAAAACAATTTCTGAACTTGTCAATTGTGATGCTGTGGAAGGGGGCTTAAAAAGACATCTACAATGTCAAAAATTAGGCTAAACATGTACTCAGCCTTTGCACAGTTAAAAGGTTCCCTTTCTGGAAACTGGCAACAGCACTTGCTGGCTAGGTTAAACTGTCTAACAACTTTTTTTTTTGAGTTGGAGTCTCACTCTGTCGCTCAGACTGAAGTGCAGTAGCCACTCCCGGTCACTGTAGCCTCGACCTGCTGGGCTCCAGTGATCCTTCTGCCTCAGCCTTCCAAGTAGCTGGAATTACAGGCGTGCGCTACCACACCCGGCTAATTTTTTTGATTTATTGTAGAGATGAGGTCTCACCAAGTTGCCCAGGTGGGTCTCGAACCCGTGGGCTCAGGCAATCCACTCACCTCAGCCTCCCAAGGCGCAGGATTGCTTCTGTGAACCACACTTGCATTGCTTGCAAGGTACCTAGGCCTCCAGGATGTTGTGGTTTAGCCCATTTGAAAAGTCCCAATGTGATTTAGCCTTTTATAAGCAAGCCCCTACAGCTAATCAGGGCCTCTTGCTGTGGGACTGTTATGTCCAGCAGGCAAGTGGCCGCTGGCCCAGCTCTTGGCTAATAAAAACCTCTCCTTTTTATAACTTGAACTTCTGGTGTTGAAGTCGGTGAATTAAGCACTCAGACCCTGTTTCATTTGGGGGCTAACCCGGGATATCCGAGAGCTTAATGCCCAGCCCCAATCACCAGTTGACCTTGTGGGTCTGCATACCTGCGAACCTCAGTGTTCGTCAGGCCTGGTGAGTCTATGGACTCACAAACGGCTGATTGTCATCTCTGGCAGACTCACAACGTCCCCAGAGCCCTCTGAGAGGTGAGTCAAATTCCTGTTTCGTTTGTATGCACTTCTGGTTGGACCTGCAGGAAAGCTGGATGCAGCGCTAATTCTTGGGTCTGAGGTCCCAGTGAGACGTCACTGGGTCCTCCGGTATTGTCCTTGGGCAGTTAGGTCTGTCTGTTCAGTTTGTGTTATTGTCTTTATTTGTTCAGTGTTAGTCACTGTTGTGTCTGTCATTGCTATTGACATTATGGGGCAGCAGTGCTCTAAGCCTGACACTCCTCTACATCTGGTTTTGTGCCACTTCAAGGATTTCCAAGGAACGGCACAGCAGTCAGGTTATCAGGTAAACCAAGGAAACCTAACCACCTTTTGTTCCCTCAAATGGCCCACATTTCCTAATTGCAGCTGGCCGCCGGAGGGGACCTTCAACCCTGCCATAGTGGGAAAGATCCAACAGTTAGTCTATTGATGCCACCTGGACCAAATCCCGTACATCACTACCTGGTACCTCCTGATAATGCAGCAGCCACCATGGATGAAGAAAGCTAAAAAGAGCTAATTCTTCTCATGCTTTAGCCCTACAGAAAACTCCAAAAGCCAAACTCCAGCTCAAGTCCTCCAGAGCCCACCGGAGGACAATGAAATTCTCCCGCCCTACTCTACGTCTGAGCAGGAGTGGAGGGCCCACAAGGTTCTCAGCATGTCACTCACCAGGAGTGGGTCCTCATATCAGTGCCTTTATCCCCCTCTTCCCCATGCATCTTCCGAGGGCTCAACCACCCCCAACAAACCAACTAGCCCTGACTCATCTTCAGGGAACTCAGAACCACAAACTTCCACAGTCCTTCCTCTGAGACAGGCCCTGGGACTAAACATGGGAGGTTCGGGAGGCCAGCCCTTTATGGTTTATGTCCCTTTCTCTACTAGTAATCTTTACAATTGGAAACAACACAATCTGGCGTTCTCCGAAAAACCTCAGAGCCTCATAGGCCTTTTAAAACTATTTTCTTCACCCACCAACCCACTTGGGATGACTGCCAACAGCTCCTCCAAGTCCTTTTTACTGCAGAGGAAAGAGAATGAATCTGTCAGGAGGCAAGGAAGTTGGTCCTGGGATCGGATGGCAGACCAGCAGAGCAGGACCATGTGGACCGTGCCTTCCCCACTGAGAGGCCTAATTGGAACCCGAACACCAATCATGGTAGGGAGTGTCTCACCACCTATTGCTGGACTCTAATGGGGGGTTTCCAGGCTGCTGCCAGGCGGCCCACAAATTTGTCTAAGGTAAGTGAGGTAACTCAGGGCCCACAGGACTCTCCCACGGCTTTTCTGGAACGTCTTATGGAGGCCTTTTGGATGTATACTCCCATAGACCCAGAGGCTCCAGAAAATCAGAGGGCTTTATTATAGTCTTTGTCTCCCAGTTGGCCCCTGATATAAAAAAGAAATTGCAGAAAATTGAAGGATTTGACGGGAAAAGTTTATCAGAATTAACTGAGGTAATGCAGAAGGTCTATAATAGCAGGGACTCATTTGAAGACCAAAAAGATAGCCAAAGTAGTAGCAGCAGCCTTACAGTAAGTTAAACCCAAGCAGCCAACAGGGAAAAGAGGAATCGGCACTGGGAGAAAAACTCCACTAGCAAAAAATAATGTGCCTACTGTAAAAAAAAAATTGGGCACTGGGTAAAAGACTGCCCAGACAGCCCACCCCGACCACAAGAGTGCCCTCTGGAGAGGGTACCTACCGAAATCTACTCCTGTGGTTCAATTACGAACTGACTGACGGAGCCGAGGCTTTATCAATCCCCCCCCCGGAGCCCAGGGTGAAACTTACTGTTGGGGGAAGCCCTGTCCACTTCTTAGTGAACACGGGGGCTAAGTATTCAGTTCTCCAAAAGTACAACGGCTTGCTTCAGAATAAGCATTCCTTGGTCCAGGGGGTAACCAGGACTCAATTATGTCCCTGGACCACCAAAAAAACAATAAATTTGGGAAAAGGGGAAGTAACTCATTCATTCCTAGTAATGCCAGACTGCCCATACCGCTCCTGGGACGTGACCTCTTACACAAGCTTAAGGTCAACATAGATTTTGAGAAAACCACAGCAGCAGTAAGCCTAAACCCACCTGGGGCATCAAAAATTCTTGTTCCCCTAAGTGGGGAATACGTGTTAACAGAAGGTGGGATCCCTCTTGGTTCTTCAAACGCCATACTGTTGGTCCACTTGCAGAATAAGTTTCCCCAAGTCTGGGCCGAATTAAACTCCCCTGGGCTGGCATCCCATCAACTGCCAGTCGTTATACATCTCAAAAGTCAGGCAACGCCTATTAGGGTAAAACAGTACCCTATATCCCCAGAGGCCCGGAAAGGTATAGTAATCCACATCCAGTGTCTCCGGGAAGCTAAAATCCTAGTGTCGTGCCAGTTGTCCTGGAACACCCCGCTTCTTCCTGTCAAAAAGGTGGGCACAGGAGACTACCGCCCTGTCCAGGACTTCAGGGAGGTCAACAGGCGAGTGGAGAATATCCATCCCACAGTCCCCAATCGTACACACTTCTCAGTGGGTTAACTCCAGAGAGGCAGGTATACACTGTCCTGGACCTTAAGGATGCCTTCTTCAGCATCCCATTGGCTAAGCAGAGCCAACCCTTGTTTGCCTTTGAATGGACAGATCTTGAAAAAGGAAAAAATGGCCAGTTAAACTGGACACAACTCCCACAAGAATTTAAAAACTCTCCCACGCTGTTAGATGAAGCTCTCCGCCAAGACCTCCGAGCTTTCCGGCAACAGCACCCTGAAGTGACTCTGCTGCAGTATGTAGATAATCTGTTAATCGCAGCCACATCAGAAGGTGAGTGCCTGCGTGCCACCAGGCACCTGCTTAGAGAACTTCAGACTCTGGGGTATAGGGTGTCAGCAAAAAAGGCTCAGCTCTGTGTGACTGTAGCCACATACCTTGG
>NW_007222091.1:0-14541 GCF_000164805.1 Carlito syrichta | reverse complement strand
ATCTCTTTTGGGGGGCTGGCTCCCCATACCTCCTCATCAGGTTAACTCCAGAGAGGCAGGTATACACTGTCCTGGACCTTAAGGACAACTTCTTCAGCATCCCATTGGTTAAGCAGAGCCAACCCTTGTTTGCCTTTGCATGAACAGATCATGAAATGGCCAGTTAACCTGGACACAACTCCCACAAGGATTTAAAAACTCTCAGCCAGGCTCAGTGGCTCAGCCTGTAATCCCGTGCCTTTGGGAGGTTGAGGTCAGTGGATTGCCTGAGCCCGTGGGTTCGAGACCCACCTGGGGAGCAAGACCTCATCTCTACATTATATCAAAAAATCAGCCGGGCGTGATAGCGCATGCCTGTAATTCCAGCTACTTGGAAGGCTGAGGTGGAAGGATCACCAGAGCCCAGCAGGTCGAGGCTGCGGTGGCCGGGAGCGGCCACTGAACTCCAGTCTGGGCGACAGAGTGAGACCCCAACTCAAAAAAAAAAACAAAACTCTCCCACGCTGTTCGATGAAGCTCTCCGCCGAGACCTCTGAGCTTTCCAGCAATGGCACCCTGAAGTAACTCTGCTACAGTATGTAAATAATCTGTTAATCACAGCCACATCAGAGGGTGAGTGCCTGTGTGCCACCAGGCACCTGCTTAGAGAACTTCAGACTCTGGGGTATAGGGTGTCAGCAAAAAAGGCTCAGCTCTGTGTGACTGTAGCCACATACCTTGGGTATAACCTCAAGGAAGGTAAAAAAATCCCTAACTGCCCAGCGCATTTGGGCTATAGCAGACATCCCGGCTCCAGGAAGCAAAAGGCAGGTCCGGGAATTCTTGAGAACTGTAGAATACTGCCGACTATGAATCCCTAAGTTTGCTGAACTCGCAAAACCCCTCTACAAAATAACCAAGGAACCAGAGGCTAATTTTAAATGGATACCAGAGGGGAAAAAAGCTTTCCAAGCCCTTAAAACCGCCCTGGTCTCAGCTCCAGCCCTGGCCTTGCCGGATATGGAAAAACCTTTCCACCTTTATGTGGATAAAAAACAAGGTATCACCTGGGGGCTCCTAACCCAAAAGCTTGGCCCATGGAACAGGTCGGTCGCCTACCAGTCAAAAAAACTGGACCCGGTAGCCTCGGGCTGGCCGCCCTGCCTGCGGGCTATAGCAGCCATTGCCATGTTAGTAAAAAACACAGACAAACTAATATTGGGGCAGAATCTGACTGTCACAGCCACGAATGCAGTGGAGTCTTTACTCTGAGGGACCCCTGACAAATGAATGTCAAATGCCTGAATAACTCATTGTCAAGCGCTGCTTTTAAATCAACCCAGCATCAAGTACCAGCATACCCCCAGCTTGAACCCTGCAACTTTACTACCAGAAGAAAGTCCCATGGGGCCGCCGCATTATTGTTATGAAACAACTGAATTCCAGAAGCTGCGCTGGGGCCTAACCAATGTCCTGAGAATAAACCCCAACCTGACGCTTTTCTTGGATGGCAGCAGTTTCATCCAGAATAAAGTAAGGTATGTAGGGGCAGCGGTGGTCACTCTACAGGGAACTATTTGGGCAAAGCCTCTTCCGCAGGGAACATCGAACTGATTGCCCTAACTGAGGCCCTGAAACCAGGTAAAGAAAAAGTTGTCAACATCTACACTGACAGCAGGTACGCGTTTGCAACTGCACACGTTCATGGGACAATTTACAGAGAACGGGGATTGCCCACCACAGAGGGGAGAACTACAAAAAATAAAGCAGGGGTTTTAGACCTACTAGCAGCATTATGGCCCCCAAACAGGTGGCCATCATCCATTGCCCGAGCCACCAAAAAGGGAACTCAAAAAAGGCAATAGAAAATAAAAAAGCAGATCAAGCAGCCAGAGAAATTGCTTACCGCAGAACCACCTGCCTGCTGGCACTGCCTCCTCCGGTTCTATGTAAGCCACCAAAATATACAGAAGAGGACCTCCTCGCTGCACAGAAATTGCAGACAACCTCAATCCTAGATGAATGGCTTCAACTTCAGGACGGCAGAACCTTCCTCCCTTGAGTCCTGGGACAACAAATCCTAAGGTAGCTCCACGAAGGTACTCATTTAGGAAGGACAAAACTAACCGAACTTAGGGAAAAAAAAATCTGTCTCCCTCAACTGGACCAGCTCGCCCAGGAGCTCATTCAAGGCTGCATGTCATGCCAGCAGACTATTAATGCTAAGGTCAGTGTATCTACCCAAGGGGTCCAAGATAGGGACCTAACCCCCCGGGAAACATTGGAAAATAGACTTTACAGAAGTCAAACCTGGGCAATATGGATATAAATACCTATTGGTCTTGGTAGACACCTTCTTGGGATGGGTCGAGGCATGTCCTATGAAAACTGAAACTGCTTCTGTAACAGTAAAAAAAAAAACACAAACGCTTAAATAACATCATACCAAGATATGGTCTACCTATCTCAATTGGCTTAGATAATGGCCTAGTATTTATTTCTAAACTTACTGAAGGTATTGCAAAAACCTTGGGAATAAATTGGAACTTACAGTGTGCTTATCATCCCCAGAGTTCAGGACAGGTAGAAAAAATAAATCAGACACTTAAGGAGACTTTAACCGAATTAACCCTGGAGACCGGCGAAGGTTGGGTAACACCCCTTCCCTATGCCCTCTTAAGGGCCAGGTGTACCCCCTACATCAAGGGTTTGACTCCCTTCAAAATTCTGTTTGGACAGCCCCTGCCATTACTTCCAAAAATTGAACTGAAAAAAGCACTAGAACTGTCTAACCATAATTTGCTTCAGTCACTGCGGGTTCTTCAAAGAGTTCAGCAAGCTGTCACTGAGACTGTGCAGGCAGACTTCCAGAAACTGGTTCCGGAACATCCACACCCATTCCAGCCTGGTGACCAGGTCTGGATAAAATGGCACAAAGCTGAGGCTCTCACCCCAAGGTGGAAAAACCCCCACATAGTAATCCCTATTACTCCTACGGCCATCAAAGTCAGCGGTGTCCGCCCCTGGATTCATCATTCACAAATAGAGGTAGCCACCACCATGCCCCCAGAAACATGGAAAGTCATCAAACCAGCTACTGGAGAAAATCCTCTAAAGATAAGACTTTTGCGGCCCCCTGTATCTTAATCATATATATTCCTTGCCTACTTTCCCCAGCTTGAGGCCTATTGGCCTAACCTGCGTAATCCCTATACTCCAGGGAATTTTTCCTGGGAACTGAGAAATACTGTCACTGGAACCGTAATTGCCACCTGCAGAGAAAACGAGCAGCCTGTCTTTAATTTTAACCTTTGTAAATTATGGCCAGGTCTAACTCTCAGGGGCACACACACTGACAAGTGCAGCACCTTAGCTTATTTAAAAAAACTTAAATCTGTTGGTTTTTATGCTTGCCTGGCATCGGGACCAGCCCGTTGCCACAAAGTAAAACAATACCACTGTACTGTATGGGGGTGCGCAACTATTGCTCCTTGGAAAAACCGAGACCCCCACATAAGCCTATGTAAAAAAAAGCCTGCTTCCCAATGCAGCCAAATACAAACATGCAACCCACTTAAACTCACTATAATACTTTGGGATGCCCTCAACATCTGCCAGGTATGGAAAATGGGTAAAACGTGGGGGCTCAGAATGTATGCTGAAGGACCTGATCCTGGCATGCTGTTTACTATTCAAAGGCAGGCCATCCCCCACATCTTAAATTCTATGGGCCCAAACAGCAACTTAATTCTCCAAAAACCTGAACCTTCTAAACACCCCCAACCCAACCAACCCAGGCGTCTGGTTCTACCTACCCTACAATTTTGGGGGCAGGTCCTTCTCCCCTACCCACCACATTAGCGCCCGGAAATGAAAATCATTTTCTCCCTATGCTATCTGCTGTTTACCAATTGGCAAATGCTACTCATCCTGAAGTAACAAGAAACTGTTGGCTACGCCTAAATTCTCGAGCCCCTTATTACGTAGAAATTGCAGTGAACTTCTCAATAGGCAACACTAAAAAGCATGTACATGTTCTTAACCTTGCTACAACTCAGTCCTTAGAACTATGTCCCTGGGGACAGAACTTGACCCTTACTCTGGGAGATCTTCAAGGACATGGATCTTGCCTTTATTCTCCCTCTTATAATATAAGTAATTCTCCCTACCAAATGTTGTGTGATACCGCCTCTGTAATAAGTATCCCCAATCCAAAAACCTCTAAAAACCTCCACATGGCTGTTGCACCCCCCACCACCTGGTTTGCTTGTATGCAAGGTATAACACCCTGTATTGCTTTAAAATATTTCAGGAACATTGCAGAAATCTGTGTCTTAGTTCATATACTACCCCAGGTATATATCTATGAAGAAATGGAGGAACGAGAACACCTTGAACTCTCAGGCCTCAGGCAATCCAAACAGGTCCCCATATTAGTGTCCCTCCTCATTAACCTAGGAATTGCAGGGTCCACAGCAATAAGTACAGCTTCTCTGGTTGTTGGAAACCAAAACCTCAAAGAGCTAAGTAAACATGTTAAAAAAAACCTAGGACTCATAAAGTCAAGCATATCCCGCCTAAAACAGCAAGTAAATTCCTTAGCAGAGGTCGTGCTCCAGAACAGGAGGGGACTTAATCTCCTCTTCATAAAGCAGGGAGGGCTATGCATAGCCCTGGGGGAAGCATGCTATTTCTATGCAAACCAATCCGGGGTCATCCATGACACTCTTGTCCTGGTAAAAAACAATCTAAAACAAAGAAAGCTGCAAAGACAAGCCTCGGGAAATTGGTATCAGTCTCTCTTCTCTTGGTCCCTCTGGTTCAGAACCCTGATCTCAGCAGTGGCGGGACCTCTCCTCCTGCTCCTAATAGGTATAACAGTAGGGCCTTGCTTAATTAAAAATCTCCTTGGTTATGTTAAAAACAGTGTGTCATCAGTAAAATTAATGGTTCTCAGAACTCAATATAATCCCCTATATAAAGAGTCAATGATTTAACTCCAGGAATAACTGAAAGTGGGGAATGTGGAAGGGGGCTTAAAAAGACATCTACGATGTCAAAAATTAGGCTAAACATGTACTCAGCCTTTGCACAATTAAAAGGTTCCCTTCCTGGAAACTGGCAACAGCACTTGCTCGTTGGGTTAAACTGTCTAATAGCTTTTTTTTCACTTCTGTGAAACACACTTACATTGCTTGAAAGGTACCTAGGCCTCCAGGATGTTGCAGTTTGCCCACTTGAAAAGTCCTAGTGTGGTTTAGCCCTTCTTAAGCAAGCCCCTACAGTTAATCAGGGCCTCTTGCTGTGAGACTGTTATGTCCAGCAGTCAAGTGGCTGCTGGCCTGGCTCTTGGCTAACAAAAACCTCTCCTTTTTATAACTTGAACTTCTGGTGTTGGAGTCGGTGAATTAAGCGCTCGGACCCCATTCCAACGCCTTTTAGTGCTTCTGACATTTTTGTTTCATCTTTTCCACATCAGCAAAATATTTTCCTTTAAGGACTTTTTCACCCAGGGACACAAGCAAACAAAAAAATTGCTTGGGGCAAGATCAGGTGAACAGGGAGGGTGGGGTATGGGGGCATGTTGTTTTTTTTCTGAACAAAACTGCTGAACACTCAGCATGGTATAGGCAGGTGTGTTGTCATGGTAGAAGAACCAGTCACCTGCTTGTGACAAAAATTTTCACTGAAGCCAAACGTAGCCTCTCATGACAATGCTTGCTGGTACACTGGTGCCAATGGGTTCCTAGAACACTTAGCTAGCAGGGGAAGACTGTACTACAAGGAGTTCACCCTCCAAAAGGTAATTCCAGGTTTTTTTGGATCCCCTTTCACATAGTTCCTATTGGGAAGTTATGTAGGTTAAACGAGCTATTACATGTAGAAAAATCTATTCCTAGCTTTTGGACCTTGTCCCCTTTCTAGCATGTGCTTAAGGTTTCTGATCTGTAAAAAGGGAATGATAATGTCTATCTCACATGTTTGTTTTCATGATTTGATGACTTGCTGTACATCAAGCATTACCCTACACATGGTCTCTTCATAGTAGGCTCTCAGTACATGAGTTTGAACTTCTCTTGATATTGGATATAGCTGATTCTAAGATTTTGGTTTGTCTTTAATTTTCTGAGTGTTAAAATGAAAGTATTAATTATGTATGTATTCACTAACACATACTTATTTTTACTTCAAAAGTATTATTTCTTTCATGAGGTGTTATTTAAAAAGAAGTAGAGATGGGCGTGGTGGCTCATGCCTGTAATCCCAACACTTTGGGAGGCTGAGGCAAGGGGATTACAGAACTCAGGTGTTCGAGACCAGCCTGGGCAACATAGCAAGACCTCATCTCTACAAAAAAAAAATGAAATAAAAATTACCAGGACATGGTGGTGCATGCCTGTAGTCCCAGCTACTTGGGATGCTGAGGTGGAAGGATCACCTGAAGCTAGGAAGTCGAGGCTGCCATGAGCCACGATCAAATTTATCACACCACTGCACTCCAGCCTGGGCAACAGAGTGATACTCTGACTCAAAATAGACAGATAAGTATTAATTTTTAAAAATTAGCCGGGCATAGTGATGTGTGCCTGTC
This sequence comes from Carlito syrichta, assembly GCF_000164805.1. Classification (NCBI taxonomy): domain Eukaryota; kingdom Metazoa; phylum Chordata; class Mammalia; order Primates; family Tarsiidae; genus Carlito; species Carlito syrichta. Next base: position 7,970 of record NW_007222091.1, on the reverse strand, counting down.
TGTAGTCCCAGCTACTCAGAAGGCTGAGGCAGGAGGATCGTCTGAGCCATGATTGTGCCACTGCACTCCAGCCCGGGGGACAGAATTGAAGGGTGCAGGGAGCGACCAGAGGGGCGGCTCTCAGAATGGCGCGGAGCATGGTGAGGACACACCAGACAACAAAGGCCCTAGGTCGTGGCTTCTGTGTGCACAATTCCCCATGCCCGCGAAGTTCAAACCTGCAAGCCTCCAGCCCTTGGCCAGCTGTTATGCGTCCAATAGGACTATAGCACGGCCACGGCCCCACCCTGCTCCCATGCCGCTCCTCCAATAAGAACCTAGCACAGCCCCTTCTGGCCCCTGTCGGGCTAGTAAATACAGCCCTGCATATCTCTCTCTCGGTCTCTTTTTCTCTCTCTCTGTCGCTCTCTCCCTCTCTGCAGCTCTCTCCCCGCCTCTCTCTCTCTCTCTCTCTCTCTCCACAGACCCTTTCCCTTTTTCCCTTGTAACCACCGCTTTAATACATCTCTTGGCCTTAAACGGGTGAGGAGTCCTTACTGGCGCCCAACTTCTTTCAAGAATAACCGCCCGAATGTTGATCTAAGCAACCCGGCCGCTTTTCACTGAAGAGCTGTGATGTCACTGCATTGTGCTGGGTTGGAAACAGGAAGCTGAATCTGATCCAGGGAGCGTCCCACTTTCCCTGGGCTGGTGAAGCTCACAGCAAAACCAGCATGGAAGAGCAGAAGGCAGGTATGACCTGTTCCCATGTCCCCAGAGTTCAGGGATGGCAGGAATCAGTGTGGCGAGATCTTTGTGGCAGCAGTGGGGTTTGACACTAACCTTGATGGATGGTTGAGATTTAGTCAGGCAAAAGGAAGAGGGGATAGGCCATCTCGGTGGAGGGAGAGGCCAAGCCATCCCTGGATGTGCCCACGCGTGACTGAGGAATGGCAGGGCTTCCTGAAAGGCAGCTGCTGCAGCTGCCTAGAAGTGCGAAGGGAAGGTGCGCATTTGGAAAGTCTGTTTGGAATAAAGCTAGACAGAAATCAGAGACTGGTTCCAGGACATCAGCAATCGGATGACACAGATGGGGTCAAAGGAGCTCGCGCCGGCGGGAACAGGACTTTACTGACAGGGAAACAGCAGTGGTGATGCCGTTGAGGTTCCACTGTGAGTTCCACTATGAGTGTGAAGAAACTTCAGGGTTGCTTTGCTGAAGGCATTTGCAGAGAGAGCCAGTTTGTGGGGAGGGGGAGACACATGTGAATTGAAGTCTGTAGCTTTTTTCCAAGCCAGGCAGTGATATTTGCCATCTGTAACCCCCAGCCCTCCCTGTCCGAGGTACACCGTGAACCCCTTCATACCATCCTTGCAATGATGGGGTTGCCGGTCTGGTAAAGCACTGGTAGGTTTTGAATATTTGGCTCTTGTGACTATGAACTTTCCTCAGAATTGTTTAGAAATAAAACCCATGTGAGAACACACGTTTTGTTTCTTTTAGAGAAAAGAAAATCAAATCATACATGTCAAAAAAATCTGCTTAGAAGGAAGAGATGGTGATGGGCAGAGCTGGGACTGGGCTACTTGTCCTCAGGGGCACACTCTCGCCCGCTCTTTAGGACTCCATGGGAGGGCAAGGGTTGGCGAAGAGCTGGTGGTGTCCCTCCTTCTGAAGGGAGAAGACCCTCCTCCGCCGACTCCTCTCCCTCCCACACAGAGAAGGTGTTGCAAACAAGCCACAAATGAACACAGCCCTGGTACAAAACACTTATTACAAAATCTTTTAAAAGTCCAGGACAAAAAAAAATTCCCCAAATAGAGGTTAGTAGCTCTAGGAGACACACAGAACTCTGACCTCACTAGGCCAAAGGGGTATGGCTACAGTGTTGCCAGGATTGGCAAGAATGGGCCACACACAGGAAGCCATCAGGACACACCTTGTGGAGAAAGACAGGCTCTTGTTCATTCTAGTTCTGCTACAGAAATTGTCGTTTGCTTTGGTTGTTTCTCATCTGGACTATTGTTTGCACCTTGGCAAGCACTTCCTACTCATCTGTCTTGCTTGACTGTCTATGCAAAACAGGGAAACACATGTATTTTTTCCCACCAGCTATAATTCCCAAACCACTCTTTGCTCAGGCAATTATGCCAGTTTTCTATTTCATCAGAGAATTCAATTTAAAATTTTAGTGCCAGTGGTTAAAATACTTACTTCATACATAACTTGAAGTTTGTATGGCTTTAATTCACATTTATGTTTCTGTTCACACTTTGCATTCTTTAATTGATTTATTTGTTAGCTCTACCATCTGTAGATTTTAAGTACTGAGCTTTCACAAATGACTTTTTCCCCCTCTCAAAGCTGTTTTGAATATTATTTCCTTCACCTTATTGCAATTAAAGCTGTGATACATCCTCATCTTCTGGAGTTCCACATTTGTATAGCATTGCCTTCTTGTATCTTGATGCTAGGTTAGATTGTACAGGTTTGCGAATATATGGTAGTAACTTTGTAACCACAGAGATGCCCTCGTGTGGTACCCCATGGGAGGAAGACCTCTGTGATCTGCTCTCTTGGTACCAAGAAGATTTAAGTGGCACTGGAATAGGCACAGTTCGTTGTTTTTTTGGGTTGGTTGGTGAACATCCAGTTGGTGAATATGAAGTCTTCTGACTGTCTTAGAACTTGTATGTATGAATGGCTCTCTTCTAGCTGTATTCCACAACTTTTGGGCAAAGGGCCCTTCCCACCTTGGTATATGCAGTTCCTAGCCTGGTGCCTGGAGTCTGTGGGTGATCAACATATGGCTGTTAGTTAGTTCCTTAATCAGTCTAAAATAAGATGTGGCCATGTTTAGCACGGAACAGGGAAGGAAATGTGGCCTTCCTTTGACTTCACTCTCCTTTGTTAACGCCTTGGAGATGCTATGACCTGTTAGGATGGAAGAGCATGCCACCATCCTCTTCCTTCCCTTTGCCTATAAGAGTTGCCTACTGTGTGAATTTACCTCTTCTGTTTCCATTGGTGTTATGGCTGTGGATGACAAGAGTGAGAGTTCTTTGACTATGACACCCAAGAGTGCAGGGTTAGTCATGTACGCTTAAAAAAATACACTTGGACATAGGTGAGTTTTTGACTTCTGCCCTCTTGAAAATGTTCTTTGCTCCAAATAACTATTACTGGAAAAAACAGTCCCTCAAGATTGTTTCCATGTCTATAAATCTGTAGAGAGTTGTGGTTTTTACACTAGGATTACTTGGGAAGCTTAAAACACATTGTTGCCTGGATCCCACCCCAGAATTCTAATTTAATTGGTCTGGGGTGTGGCTTTGGCACAGGGAATTTTAACATTCTCCCAGTTGGTCTAACATGCAGCCAAAGTTGAGAACTGCTGCCATAGAATCTTATTTTTAAATACTCAAAAGGCCAGGACTCTAAATATGACAGACTATATATCTTACATCAATACTGCCATTTTTGTGACAATTTGTCATATTGAAATACTCATAACAAGTCTCACTAAACCATTTGGAACAATATATTGTCACAGTCTCAGTGAAAGGTCACCTGGAAAACTTGTTAAATATGCAGATTATTAGACTCTCACTTAGAAATTCTGATTCAGTACCTATGTGGTAAATCCAAATGTCAAAAAGACCTCTGAAAAAGTTAAAATGGGTGTAGGCAGTTCTAACAAGGAATATGCCACTTAGTGGTCTTGATTGTGTCTAGGAGTATAATAAAAATCTCAAAGTACAGAGGAAATATAGGTTTATACCTTCTTTGTAAATCTTCCAGCAGCTTTTAGAATGCAAGTTACATACTGGAAACAAAAAAGTTGTTGAAAATTCTATCAATCATTTGAATGAATGCATGTCTATTCTATGTAAAAAAATAAACTTTAAAAATGTTAATAAATTAATCTAATAGCTAACTCTTTAGTTTTAAAAAAGGCATGAAATAATTCAAGATTGCTAGTGTGTTTAAAAAAATACACACAATACATTTCAGTTTAGGTTTAAAAATCAGTCCTTGATGCACTAATGTTTTAAAGGACTAGACAAAAATTTAAGGCATCAGATTTTGTTGAACAAATTTAAGAACACTCAGGATAACAAACTCTTTGAGGCCTTAGGAAAACCACACATTTTAAAGTTGAAAAACTCTTCTATCTAGCTCAAACTTCAGTGAGAATTTAGGAAAAGAAAATGAATTACTCAAGCTGAAACTACATCAAAATGTCAAGTTAACACATTTTGGCTTGTAATGGTGCCAAGGGATCCAATGTCTGAATAATCAGGGCTGTAGATTTCCAAATTCTTTTAAAGATAATGTCCCTACCAGGATGCCAAATCTTTCATTTTATCTTTTCTTAGTTCCTTCTTATCTATCTTGCAAACCAGGCTAACCAAGACCTGACAAGATCACAATGCCATTAGTTGAAACAGCAGCCCAGAAACAGCTGCAAATAAAAATGTTAGTACAGAAGTGCATATATTCAGAAGAAGAAAAACTTAAAATGAAGACTAGTAATTTTCCTGCGATGGTTGATGACATGTTTTATTTTCTGTAAACTTTTCTTGGGCGTTTGGAGGTTGAATATTATATATGAGATAGTGCTATAGCCAAAAAAGAACACACCAGTAGACTGTGGTTGCCATGTTTGTTTTTCTAGCCATTTTTTCCGGTTGGTCCCCTTTTTCTTCTCATATTTTTTCCCTGCACAGTATACTTTCCCATGACTCCCATGGCCAATTCCTGGTCACAGGGATGGGCTTATAATCTGGATTAGTCTAATCACAGAATCCACTTATACTACAATTGGTCCATAGGTTGGTTCGAAGCTTTTTAGAGTCCATTGTAGGATCTTCCAATTTAGCGTTGGAGAAGAAGCAGCTGGGCTCTGGGATCAGGATACAGTAAAGATGTGAAAGTAAGATGGTGGAAGGTTGTCTCACCATTTGGGGAAAGCCTGTCTGCAATGAAAGAAAATGGAGCAAACAGAAGTGAGGGGTCGACATTGAGAGGCTTTAGGCACTGAATCTTGGTTCTAATTCCTGAAGCTCTGGTTCCCTCAATTTTCTTTGATTTGGTGAGCTCTCCTCTAGCATCTTTTCTCACTACAGAAATCCTTTGGCTTAAGCCACTTTGAACTGGGTTCCAAAATTTTAACACAGACTATGCAACCAAAATTTTAACACAGACTATGAGATTAACTTGTCCTCCATTTTACAGAAGACAGAGAGATTAACTCGTCCGAGGGAACACATTACATTTGAATTCACTTTCTTTGCTCTTCAATTTATTGGCATGCTCTCAAGAAAAAGTTAGAACTTTGAGAGTTAGTGGGGTCTATGTGTTTAATAATCCTTGCTACATTCATGATTGGTTCCAAGTAGACTTGTGAGTGATCAGGTAAATCTATATCTGTTGAGAATATACCCTCCTCAATGAGGGCTACAGCTCCATGGCTGAGCACAGACACATTGAGTATTGCTCGACAGTCAAGATCGTCTGTACAGAAACCAAGGCCAAAAGGATGCAGTTCCCACGTTCCCTCCAAGAGTTGTTTGTGGCACTCTGAATAAGCCAAGCAGTTGTGTGTGACAATTAATGCAACAAAAACCTTAGGTTAAAACATTTTTGTAACCATCTTAGTTGTCAATACCAATATACTAAACTCACAAGAGTAACCAGCAATACAGCACTAAATTCACAATAGGAAATAACCATGCAAGGAACATATTACATAGTGAAAACTGGTAAAAACCCTGCATGTTCCAAAAAAACTAGAATATACTTGGATATCATGAAGCATCATGGTTGGTTGAACTAGTCCTATTTCTCCTCCTTGTGACTTCATACACCTTTTCCTTCTGCCCTGCTGCTCTGTAGAGCTTCCCACTGTGGGAAGTCAGCTGAGCACCCAACATTGCTCATGCTAAGAAATGCTCTGACAAGCCAGCGTTCAGGGGTTCAAGAGGCATGCATGGGTTGTCTTGTCTTCCTGCACTGGAACCTGTGAAAGGTGGAAATCTGAATAACTTAAAATGAAACGTACCTATTTTTTGAATAGCAAATATTTGCATGTGCTGTAAGTCAAAGGGGTATAGTATACCGCCTTCTTAGCCCTGGTCCCCTCTCCAGAGGACACCAGTTGTTTCCTGGGTAAACTTCCAGAGAAACTTCATCCATCAATAAGATAAGTCAAATAGCAGTATTTTTCATAAAGTCAGAACTCAGGCCAGATAGGTAGGGGCTTCTGAATCAAACTGGAAAAGCCCTTTCTGAGAAGACTCAGAATATTTGAGAATCTATTATTTTTGAGAGACCAGCTCCCATAGGGAGATCTACAAAGGACTTAACGTAGACCAAACGAGCATGTGTCATATAGAACTATCTCATTTAAACTCACTTCTACACTGTTGGTGGGAGTGTAAACTAGTGCAGACCTCTGTGGAAAGCAGTGTGGCGATTCCTAAAAGCTCTAAAAATTGACCTTCCATATGACCCTGCAATCCCCCTACTGGGAATATACCCTGAAGAACACAAATCACTCTATAAAAAAGATACCTGCACACGTATGTTTATTGCAGCATTGTTCACAATAGCAAGAACCTGGAAACAACCATGCTGCCCATCAAAAGAGGACTGGATTAAAAAAATGTGGTACATATACACGATGGAATACTACGCAGCCATAAAAATGAACAAAATCATGAATTTCGCTGCAACCTGGATGGAATTAGAGTCTATAATACTGAGTAACCTCTCACAAATACAAAGATCCGAATATCACATGTTCTCACTCATATAATGGACCTTGAACATCCAATGCAATACTATAAGAAAATGACTGATGGTACTGGGAAACTATGAGGGGGAGGGGAATGGGATTAACAGTAGCAAATATCTGTCGGGGGATGGGAAAACACTTCTTATCTACAGGGTGCCTGAATGAAACGTCATTGTACACCTAACCCTTAACTGTACCCCACAAAACCATAATAAAAAATACTGATTAATGAAAAAAAAAGAAAGAAAATACTTCTAAACTTTATAAAATGCAATAATATCAAGTGTTGTACCTGAAATTTTCTGTTAAAATAAAAACAATCTGTGTAAATTAAAAAAAAAAAGTGTCAAATTGTGCATCAAAATTGTTGACTGGCTGTGAGAAGTATAGTAGATCAAATAAAAGTATATAGATAAGCAGGAAAATCTTTACTGAATATCTTGGCATGAGAAAGGTGTGTGCAAAATGGTCCCGAGGAAGCTCTTGCATCAGTGCAATACACCAGCTCATATAGTACTGTCTGTGAGGGAATTTTTAGTCAGTCAACAAATAATTGTATTGGAACACCTTCCCTACTCACTTGATTGGGCCCCAATGACTTTTTTCTTTATCCAAAGATAAAATAAGGGAAGGAAGACATTTTATTCATTTTTAGTGAGAAAGCAAGATTTATTGGGAGAACAGAAAAGCTCCCACAGTGGGAGGGGACCCAAGGGGGTTGCCTGATGAAAGACATTTTAATGACATTCTGTACATCAAGGGTAATGCAACGAGAGCTCTGATGACCATTCCAAACAAAAAGTTCCAAAATTGCTTTTACTGGTGGACGAGGTGCTGCCATTAGTGCATAGCTTCCCAAGGAGGGTACTTGGAAGGTGATCATAGTGATATTCAGCAATGAGATATGTAGCACTTTTTCTAAGATGAGTTCACAAACTTAATGTCAGGCATGTATAATTATAATTGTATATCATTTTCATTTTATTTATTTCATAAATATTAATGATAGAAAAATAGTCTCCAGTGACACACATACTTCATGTATCTGATACTTTTTTTGTCAAGAAGTCAGGATGCAATGAAGAGTGTGAAACGGTAGAAACTAACAAGTAAAGGGAAAATATAGTAATGGAAGAAGATCAAAGAGTGAAGCAAGCCTGCAGATCCTCATGTGAGTTGGGGTCTGTATAA
>NW_007222090.1:0-728 GCF_000164805.1 Carlito syrichta | reverse complement strand
ACTTGGCGAGACCTCATCTCTACAATAAATCAAAAAATTAGCCAGGCGTGGTGGCATGTGTCTGCAGTTCCAAATACTTGGAAGGCTGAGGCAGAAGGATTGCCTGAGCCCAGCAGGTTGAGGCTGCGGTGGCCATGAGCATGCCATGGCACCCCAGCCTGGGTGACAGAGTGAGACTTCAACTCAAAACAAAACAAAACAAAACAGATGGTAGATGTCCCATACAGAATGCATAAGTCCGTTTGATTTTATAAGCAAGGCACCCAGAAGGGTTTATATATACTGATGCTTGAAATGAAAATTAATTGTAGGCATCCTTTCTACCTGCTTTCTACACATTATCAGCATAGTCTAAAGTCAAGGAAATTATTAGTGGTATTTTTAGAAGAATTAGTATTAATAGTAGGATTAGTATTCACATAGGGAAAATCAGTCAACCTTGTTCACTTTGAAGTTAAATCCGGGAAGAAAGAGATTAGAATGAGCTACATTTTAGAAATAGAAATTATGAAAGTAAATAAAAATATTTTTGGAAATAGCCATCTTTGATGTTTATATAGAATGTTCCTTTCTGTGGTTTGTTAACTTGCTGTAAATTTATCAGTAAACTGACATATGCTTAAGTTAGAATCAGTAGATCATTACTTTATGAGAGTAGTCATTCTTGTATTATCTTTTTGTCCCAGTACTTTGCATAGCTCCTGCCATGTGGTGGGATGTTACCACAT
>NW_007222089.1:0-938 GCF_000164805.1 Carlito syrichta | reverse complement strand
AAGCCTTTAAAAAATTTTTAGCCTGCTTAAAACATAAAGTGATATTGTTTTTTTTTCCTACCTAAAACATTGGATAAGATTTTTAAAATTTACTTAATTTGAAACTTAAAACTGAATTGTGGACTCTCTCAGAAATATTTTAGATTTTAAGCAATGTTTCTTTGTCTATAGCATTAAAACCCTCCATCTTTGGAAGAGTCTTTAAGAATATAAGTGAACATTAGTACCTGTATCATCAAATGTTACCCACGCATCATGAATGTTACCATATGTAAGCACAGATGGTAATATGAGATCAGGCTTAAGAGTGTGATGTTTTGAAGCAGAATAACCTTCAACACTTACTGGCTTTATGACCTTGAACAAGATACTCAATCTTTCTAAGTCTGTTTATTCGCCTGTAGAAGTGAGAATAATTATATTACTGCCTCTGAGATTAAGATTAGAGATAATAATATTGATGCAAACTCTGATACAAAGAAAGCACTCTAAAATATTAACTATTCTTATTAAAATTATTCATTCATCAAACTACAAAATCTCTTTTGCTCAGTTCAGAGTAGGAAGCCTCAGACCTTTTAGAAGATAGTCTATGAACTCGGGGGGCAGTACACTAACCAATGCTTTAGTAATGGTCCTAGACTAAATACTATTTTTTTTTTGAGTTGGGGTGTCATTCTGTCACTTAGACCGGAGTGCAGTGGCACAGTTCACCGCTTGAACTCCTGGGCTCAAGTGACCCACCTTCCTCAGCCTCCAGAGTAGTTGGGACTACAGGCCCCACCATGCCCAGCTAATTTTGTGATATTTTCTGTAGAGACAAGCTCTCACTAAGTTGTTCAGGCTAGTCTCGAACTCCTGGGCTCCAGCAATCTGCCTGCTTTGGCCTCCCAATGTGCTAGGATTATAGGTGTGAGCAACCATGCCCGGCCTAAGAA
>NW_007222088.1:2132-2930 GCF_000164805.1 Carlito syrichta | reverse complement strand
CATCCTTTCTACCTGCTTTCTACACATTATCAGCATAGTCTAAAGTCAAGGAAATTATTAGTGGTATTTTTAGAAGAATTAGTATTAATAGTAGGATTAGTATTCACATAGGGAAAATCAGTCAACCTTGTTCACTTTGAAGTTAAATCCGGGAAGAAAGAGATTAGAATGAGCTACATTTTAGAAATAGAAATTATGAAAGTAAATAAAAATATTTTTGGAAATAGCCATCTTTGATGTTTATATAGAATGTTCCTTTCTGTGGTTTGTTAACTTGCTGTAAATTTATCAGTAAACTGACATATGCTTAAGTTAGAATCAGTAGATCATTACTTTATGAGAGTAGTCATTCTTGTATTATCTTTTTGTCCCAGTACTTTGCATAGCTCCTGCCATGTGGTGGGATGTTACCACATGAGACAAGTGTTTGTTGAGGTTGGAATTGACTGAAGTGCAGGAAATGGGTCAATTCCAATGTAGAATTGTATATTATTTTCTAATTGTAAGCAAGCAAGAAACTTGCCTGATCTTTTTTTCCTTAATCTTTTATTATATATATGTATATGTATATTTTTATTAATATATTCTTTTTCAGCCTGATCTGAATCCACTATAGCTTAAATGGATAAAAAATAATTCGCTTAAGCTGTTTAAATAGTCTATTAAAACATAGCTCATAATTATCAATATTAAATATTATATTTATCTGCATTCATTTAGTTTATTATCAGGTATGTAGATATTTCTTTTTAGTCTCCAGGGCCCTCCATAGGTTTCCTGAAAATAAATCTTTATTAT
>NW_007222088.1:0-761 GCF_000164805.1 Carlito syrichta | reverse complement strand
CATCATGAATGTTACCATATGTAAGCACAGATGGTAATATGAGATCAGGCTTAAGAGTGTGATGTTTTGAAGCAGAATAACCTTTCAACACTTACTGGCTTTATGACCTTGAACAAGATACTCAATCTTTCTAAGTCTGTTTATTCGCCTGTAAAAGTGAGAATAATTATATTACTGCCTCTGAGATTAAGATTAGAGATAATAATATTGATGCAAACTCTGATACAAAGAAAGCACTCTAAAATATTAACTATTCTTATTAAAATTATTCATTCATCAAACTACAAAATCTCTTTTGCTCAGTTCAGAGTAGGAAGCCTCAGACCTTTTAGAAGATAGTCTATGAACTCGGGGGGCAGTACACTAACCAATGCTTTAGTAATGGTCCTAGACTAAATACTATTTTTTTTTTGAGTTGGGGTGTCATTCTGTCACTTAGACCGGAGTGCAGTGGCACAGTTCACCGCTTGAACTCCTGGGCTCAAGTGACCCACCTTCCTCAGCCTCCAGAGTAGTTGGGACTACAGGCCCCACCATGCCCAGCTAATTTTGTGATATTTTCTGTAGAGACAAGCTCTCACTAAGTTGTTCAGGCTAGTCTCGAACTCCTGGGCTCCAGCAATCTGCCTGCTTTGGCCTCCCAATGTGCTAGGATTATAGGTGTGAGCAACCATGCCCGGCCTAAGAACTCCTTAATAGTGCTTTGAAACTAGGTAGGTTTCTGCCAGTTTGCCCATATCCCAAATTAATTCAAGAAGTTC
>NW_007222087.1:0-705 GCF_000164805.1 Carlito syrichta | reverse complement strand
CACTTACTGGCTTTATGACCTTGAACAAGATACTCAATCTTTCTAAGTCTGTTTATTCGCCTGTAGAAGTGAGAATAATTATATTACTGCCTCTGAGATTAAGATTAGAGATAATAATATTGATGCAAACTCTGATACAAAGAAAGCACTCTAAAATATTAACTATTCTTATTAAAATTATTCATTCATCAAACTACAAAATCTCTTTTGCTCAGTTCAGAGTAGGAAGCCTCAGACCTTTTAGAAGATAGTCTATGAACTCGGGGGGCAGTACACTAACCAATGCTTTAGTAATGGTCCTAGACTAAATACTATTTTTTTTTTGAGTTGGGGTGTCATTCTGTCACTTAGACCGGAGTGCAGTGGCACAGTTCACCGCTTGAACTCCTGGGCTCAAGTGACCCACCTTCCTCAGCCTCCAGAGTAGTTGGGACTACAGGCCCCACCATGCCCAGCTAATTTTGTGATATTTTCTGTAGAGACAAGCTCTCACTAAGTTGTTCAGGCTAGTCTCGAACTCCTGGGCTCCAGCAATCTGCCTGCTTTGGCCTCCCAATGTGCTAGGATTATAGGTGTGAGCAACCATGCCCGGCCTAAGAATTCCTTAATAGTGCTTTGAAACTAGGTAGGTTTCTGCCAGTTTGCCCATATCCCAAATTAATTCAAGAAGTTCCTTGCATTTTCATTTTCTCTTTCCTTCCTTCC
>NW_007222086.1:0-2065 GCF_000164805.1 Carlito syrichta | reverse complement strand
GCAGTAATTAGAGAAGTAATAAGGACTTCATGTAAGTTAAAAGTAAATCTAATGGAGATGAAGACTTGGTGTGACTTAGAAACGATTTGTTTGTAACAAAAAAGAGAAAAGCAAGGGTTAAAGAGCACTGACACTTAGAACCTGAGTAAATAGAAAAGTGGTGGTATGGTTAAAAGATTAGATGAAGCCAAAAGAGCTTCATAGAATTCTGGGAATTTATCTTTATTTTTTAAAAGAAAAAGTCAAAACTGGCCTATAATGCAGGCAAATTTATAAGAGATTTATGATGCGTTCTTAGTTTTACAAAAACTCTTTAAGATAATATGAATTCCTGTTTTAATTGAGTTCCAAGTCATTTTATATAGTCATCTATTTATACACATATTCTTGTTTTATTTTATGTAATTTAATCAGATTTGGCTTTCAAATGTAAATGAATTCATGTATTTAATCAAGAATAAATAAAGACATAACCCTGATAAATAAAGACATAACAGCCCTTTAATACTGATATTTGAATATCTTTCTATTTCAGATATTTTGTGTATGTATGTCTCCTTTAATTCTGGCCTCACATTGCTTGATTTTTAAATTTTTTATTTTGAGATAATTTTATACCTACCAAAAATTTGCAAAATAGTACACAGGATTTCCATATACCTTTCGTCCTGCTTCCCTTATGTTAATATATTATGTTAGCATGGTCCAGTTGTCAAAACTAAGAAATTTATGTTGGTGCTACCGATTGATGTTAATGCTGCTAGTCTCCTAATCATGTTTATAAAAACGTTAAAAATATATAGAGAAGAAAACTATTGTAGCCTACTATTCATATGCTCCAAATGCTATTTTAAACTACCAGACAATGAAAACTAATATGATGGATTGTGTTCTACACTGTTAGTCAATGACAATTAACACAATCTACTGCAAATAATCTCAGCACTCTATCATGACCTCCTTTTGTGGTTCCAACAATTTTGAGAGTATAGCTGACATTAAAGTTTGTAAGTAATAGCAGTTTGCAAAAAACAAAACAAAACAAACAAAAAAGAAAAACCCAAGAAACAGTATTGATGCATGTAAAATATCTATATAGTAGTGGCTGGAAATACCATCTAAGAAATAGTAGAAAAGGTAGGAGAAATAGCTCAAGAATTGGTGAAAAATTTTTGACATCACTAAGGACATTATTCATATCTCTGGTGCATGGAAGGAGTGGCCAGCAATTCTGCAAGGAACCAGAAAGCAAACTTATGTTTGGTGAGGATTTTACATCCATCTATGAGAAAATTTTGGAGGTGCTAAGTTTTGGCCCAGCATCAGCCTCCTGCAGCTGAACTTCAGCCTTATTTCACCATCAACCCTTGTTAAATTCCCTCATTCACCCAGTAGTGAAGTTCAAAACTTAGATACACTACTTGACCTCTTTTCTGTAGTTTTCCCAATCTGATTCAACACGTGCTGTTACTTTTTCCTCAGAAATACATTTTTGAACCATCTCCTTCTGTTCACCTCAGTTGCTAGCACCCCCAGAATGTGGCTCTCCTCTCTCACATCAGAATGATTGTAATAGCACCCCAACTCTTTTCCTTAGATTTTTATCATTCTCTTTTTCTAACCTCTTCCCTATAGAGCAATAAGATTTATATTTTTAAGCCATAAATCAGACCATGTCACTCTTCTCTGAAAACATGCTCTTAAAATCTTCCAAGGTCTTTTCACTACACAGAGATTGAATTTTATTTTAAAACAGGCCCCTAAATCTTGCATTAACTGCCTTCTGCTCACCCTTCTCAACTTATCTCTCCTTTGCACCGACAAATTTTGAAAATTCAAGCAGATATCAACATCGTAGGAAACCCCCTTTTGATCTGAAGTTAAAGCAGCTAGTTAATCCAAATGTGTCATTGACATTGTCCAGGCAGATTTCAAAGCCAGTCTGAAACCTCTCAGTGCTTCCCAAAGAAATTTTCCTCAGAAAGCTTTCTCACATCTCCTCATTCTGAGCCTCATATAATTTCAGTGTGCTCAGAACCACCTACTTGGAAATTTCTACATGGAA
>NW_007222085.1:0-10377 GCF_000164805.1 Carlito syrichta | reverse complement strand
GAGATGAACAACAGCTTCTTTGGTGTGTATATGTATTTGTATGTGCTTGTGCGTGGGCATGTATGTGCCATGGGGCAGTAAAGTCTATATGGATTCCTAAACTTTAAATCCAATTTCAAATTCTGGCAATGCTACTTATAAGTTGAATGACGCTGGGCAAATTGCTTAACTTTTCTGATACTTCATTACCTTAACTGCACAATGAAGCTGCTGATATTAGGTGAGAGGATTATATGGGCATGTTCCTGTAATATGTGTAACACAGTGGCTGGCACACAGAAGGGGATTTACTAATGTTAGTCAACTCTGAATGTGGTGGGCCATGGAAGTAGGGCACAAATCCAGAAGGTGAATGCTCAAAATAAATCTTCTCTATCCAGACGTTAGTCCACTTTCTATAAAGTGAAAACCTTTCATTTAAAAATATAATTTGAAATAAACTAATGGGGAGGGGTGTGGCTTCAGAATTTGCTGGGACTTAAAAAGTCTCTCAACATTTATTGAGTCCTTACTGTGTACCATACTCAGAGCCAGTCAAGTGATTTATGTGGATTGGTTCACTAATCCTTTCAAGAAGTCAGAAAGTAGGTATTCTTATCGTACCCTCAAATTCAGAGACAGGAACAGTATCCAAGATTACCTAGCTGGTAGGGGATGAAACCAAAAGTCAAATCCTGGCTTTGTAACTCTGGTGGGATACCCTATAACACACCGAGTATGCTTCCTCATCAGTAGCTGTATTAGTTCAAAGTCTTGTGAAGTCAAAACTCAGTTGCAAGAACTGTTCAAGGTTGTGTATCTGGACATGTAGTGGGAATCCAGCAGCCTCTCAAAGCCACAGTGACAGATTGTTTTCAGAATGTACTTTAAGCACTTCAAGAAATTGTTCTTTAAAATTATTATATAGGATGTGCTTAGACAATATGCTTCAAGAGGGTAGAAACTCTTTCAGTCTAATTAATCTCTGGTAGTATTTAAAGCCATACATGACACATCCACAATAAATTCTTGAGATATTAAAAATATGTTTTTATAACTTTCTTTTGGAAGACACTGGCTTTTCTCTTCCAAAATTTCATCTGTCAGCTTTCTGAATTATGTCAAAGAAGGGAAGAATCTAACGTTTTCTGAATAGTTAGTATGTGTCAGGCATGGTGAGGAATAGATACATATGGATATAGATATAGATGTGGAGTCATGTGTTGCTTAACGACCAGGATAGTTCAGAGCTATGTGTTGTTAGGTGATTTTGTCACTGAGGGTACATCATAGAGTGTATTCACACAAACCTGGATGGTGTCATCTCTTACATACCTAGGCTTTCTGGTATAGCCTATTGCTTTTAGGCTACACATCTATGCAGCACAATATTATATTTTATACTGTAGATCATTGCGACACAATGGCCAAGTATTTGTGTATGCAAGTATATCTAAATGCAGAAAAAGTGCAGTAAAAGTGCATTGTTATAATTTTATGAGACCACTGTGTATTTGCAGTTCATCACTGACCAAAATGGCATTTTAAGGCTAATTCCAAAGGCTAAAGAGTCATTTCTTTTTGTCGGGGTTAGTTATTCAATTAAAATTTCCCCCAGGGAGAGTGATAACTAACAGGAGTTTTTCAGATAGCTGTCCGTGCTGTGTCTGTGCTCAAGTGTCTTATGTAGATGTCGTTCATTCACCATCACAACTTTAGTCTATAGATACTCTAATGTTTCCATGTTGTATAGGGAGGTTAAGCCAATTGTTCCAAGTTACATCGGTGGTGGTTGAGAGGGCTGGAATTTGAACTTCTGCTATTTGATTTCTTGTGGTCTCAGCTACCACAGTTTACCTCAACTGTGCTTGTCCCTCTCACAAGAGGAAGATTAAATTAGAATCACAAACATTTATAAGAGGATATCAAAATCATTTCTTCTTTATTTGATCAAGAGGAGTATATTTGTTTTCTAGGGATACCATAATAAATTACTGCAGACTAGGTGACTTATACAACAGAAATTTATTATCTCATAGTTCTGGAGGGTAGAAGTCCAAGATCAGGGTGTTTTCTTCTGAAGTCTTTCTCCTTGGCTTGTAGATAGCTTACCTCATGTTCAGATAGCATTCTTCCTCCATGTGTGTCTGTGTCCTACTTTCTCTTTTCATGAGAACACAGTCACATTGAATTAAGGCCTATCCTAATGACCTCATTTTTAAGTAATTAGTTTTTCAAAGATCCTGTATACAAATACTGTCATGTTCTGAAAAACTGGACTTCACTGTATGCATTTTGGGAAGGACAAATTCAACCCATAATAAAGGGTTAATAGATTTTCTTATTTGTCTCTCTTTTGTTTTGTTTTTCAGCTACTTATTAAGGAATTGTTTGCATTGCCTTTGAGGAAAAGAGTGAGTTAGTATTTTAAGGAAGATTCTGAGGTCACACATACACATGTGTACAAAAATCACAATTGAGCCTGATGTTCTCACTCTAAATCAGCTCAGGCCTGTGAGGGAAAGTACGTGTTAAGAAAAAAGAAGCAGAGGGGGGTGAACTTCTAGAATCTGTTCTGCAGGTAAAACTTGCCTTGCAACCTTTAGACAATTGCTGTCCCTCCTGGGATATTGGTCTAGATCAGAGATCTTAAGCTCAAAAGTCTTAGGGGCTGGAAAATTACCATAAGTGGAGAAGCAGGCAGACGTAACAAACTGAGGATGGTGGGAACCAAGTCAAATGGAGAGCATCCCATTTATGCAAAGCAGATTATTCTTAGTGGCAGCCAATTGATGTCAGTTTGAGATAAAGGACCACTTGCTGGACATTATCAGTTTTATTGGTCTAATTTATGAGTTTATTGTCAAAAAGTATTGTATTTTTGCTGAAACTAAGGGAGAGGAGACTGAATTGTCACCAGCGATAAAGTGAATGACTCCAAAAGCTATTTGTGAAGTGACTTTCTTCAATCAACATTTTCATAGAAATAGAGATTGTAGCTTAAGCCAAATTTAGCAATAAAACTTTAAGAATGTCCCTAACTATTGAAGGTTCTGCTCTCATGTTGTGGCATTTGTCAGGATTTGAGAGGGCAATGAGGTTTCATTTTTATGTGTCAACTCTGATAGATTGGTAAGAGCTGCCTGGAACGTTATCCTAGGGAACATCTCAAGGTCACATGCCAGGCCTGTGGGAAGGTGCTGCGATATTATCAGTGCCTGCCCTGAGGATGATGGTGGATGTTTGTCAGTATCCTTACAGTCTCAAGTGACAGAAACCCAATCTCAGGCAAAATAGAAACAGTTGGATCACAGGACCCAGGAAGGATATTAACAAGAGCAGGAGAGAGGCAGAGCGATCTCAGAACAGTTTGAACCAGGGACTTGAATGATTGCAGGATTCTTAGGATCTCTTCTCTAAGTTCCTGTACACTTGCTTCATTCTCTCAGGTAGGGGGATTATCTCCACGTGATAGGGATCTTAACCACAAACAGTACCCAAAATGTGCATTGACTTTTTTTACATTCAGGTCTTTGATCCATTTAGAGTTAATTTTTGTGTATGGTGATAGGTAGGGGTCCTGTTTCCATCTTCTGTGTGTGGTCAACCAGTTTTCCCAGCACCGTTTACTGAATAAGTTCTCCTCTCCCCAGTGGTTGTTGGTGAAGGTTTTGTCAAAGATGAGTTGGTTGAGGAATGGAGGCTTTGCTTCCGGAATCTCTATCTTGTTTCATATGGACTGTATGTCTGTTCTTGTACCAGTACAAGACTGTTTTGATTACTGTAGCCTGATAGTAAAGTTTGAAGTCTGGAAGTGTGATATCTCCTGGTTTGCTTCTTTTGCTAAAGATTGTTTTGACTATTCATGGATGTTTATGTTTCCATATGAATTTCTGTATTGTCATTTCCAGGAATGAGAAGAATGATGTTGGTAACTTAATGGGTATTGCGCTGAATCTGTAGATTGCCTTTGGTAAGATGGACATTTTGACAATGTTGATTCTTCCTATTCATGAGCATGGAATATTTTTCCAAATGTTTGTGTCTTCTTGGATTTCTTTTAGCAGCATTTTTTAGTTCTCATTGTAAAGGGTTTTCACTTCTCTGGTTAGGAAAGATGCTGAGATATTTCATTTTTTGTGACTATTGTGAATGGGATTGTGCTTTTTATTTGGGACTCTGCCTGCTTGTTGCTGGTGCATAGAAATGTAACTGTCTTTTGCACAGTTATTTTGTACCCTGACACTTTGCCAAAGTCCTTTATCAGAGCAAGCAGGTTTTTGACAGATTCTCTTGGATTTTCAAGGTATAGGATCAGCAAAGAGGAATAATTGACTTCCTCTTTTCCTATTTGGATACCCCTGATATCTTTCTCTTTTCTAATGGCCAAGCTAGAACTTCCAACACAGTATTGAACAAGAGGGTGGGCAACCTTGTCTTGTTCCAGATTTCAGCTGAAATGTTTCCAGCTTCTGTCCATTGAGAAATATATTAACTTTTGGTTTATTGTAGATGGCACTTATTATTTTGAGGTATGTTCCTTCTATACCTGGGTGTTTGAGGGTTTTTATCAAGAAGGGATGTTGGATTTTATCGAATGTTTTTTCTGCATCTAATGAGATAATCATGTGTTTCTTGTAAAAATCTGTTTATGTATTTAATGACGTTTATGGTCTTGTGAATGCTGAACCAGCCCTGCAGCCTGGGAATGGAGCCTACCTGGTCATGGTGGATGCTTTTTGAGATGTGTTTCTGGATCTGATTTGCTAGAATCTTGTTGAAGATTTTTGCATCTATGTTCATAAGGGATATTGGCCTGTAGTTCTTTTTTGTTGGATCGTTACCCAGTTTAGTATCAATGTGATGTTAGCTCATGAAATGATTTGTGGAGAATTCCATCTTTCTCAATTGTCTTGAATACTTTCAGTGAGATTCATATCAGCTCCTCCTTGGACATTTTGTGGAATTCTGCTGGAAAGCCATCCGGTCCAGGGCTTTTATTGGTAGCTAGTTTTCATATGACAGAGTCAATTTCCTGGGTTGTTATTGGTCTATTTAGTGTCTCAAAGTCTTCTTATTTCAACGTGGGGAGGTTGCGTGATGTCAGAAAGTCCTCCATTTCATTTAGGTTGTCAAATTTTGTTTTTATACAGGTGTATATAGTAATTTCTGATAATCTTTTGTATTTCTTTGGAGTCTGTTGTGATTTGATCTTTAGTATTTCTGATTGTGTTTATTTGGGCTTTTTCTCTCTTTTTCTTGGTCATTCTGGCTAGGGGCCCATCAATCTTGTTAATTCTTTCAAAAAAACAGTTCTTTCTTCTGTTGATGTTTTCTATGATATTTTTGTCTTTTATGTATCATATTTGGGCTCTTATTTTTTGTGATTTGGATTCTCTGCTAAAGTTGGGGTTTTTGCAGCTCCCTTAGGTGATTTGTTAGGCTCTCAATTCCTGATCTCTTTGTTTTTCTTGATGTGTGCTTGTAGAGATATAAATTATCCTCTGAGAACTGTTTTCAGGGCATTCAAGAGGTTTTTGGTAAGAAGTTTCTTCATTTTCATTTGTTTCCAGAAATCTTTCAATTTCTGCTTTGATTTCATTGTTGACCCAGAAGTTGTTCAACATCATGCTATTTAATGTCGATGTCTTTGTGGGCTATGGGGAAATGTTGGTGGTGTTGATTTTTATTTTTATTCCACTGTGGTCTGAGAATGTGCATGGCAAGAATTCCACCTTATGGAATTTGTTTATGCTTGATTTATGACCAAGGATGTGATCAATGTTGAAGTGTGTTCCATGTGGTCATGAGTAGTATGTGTATTCTGTGCTTGTTGGGTGAAGTAATCTGTAGGTATCTATTAAGTTCATTTTGTCAAGTGTCAAGTTTAGGTTCTAGATCTCTTTGTTGATTTTTTGCTCAATGATCTATCAAGGGCTGTCAGTGGAGTTTTCAAGTCCCTAGCTATAATAGTGTTAGGGTCAATATCTTTTTTTAGTTTACTTAGTAGTAACTGTATAAATGCTGGTGCTCCTGTGTTGGGTGTGTGTATGTTTAGGATGGATATTTCTTGTTGATGAATTGAACCGTTTATCATTCTGTAGTGTCCTTTTGCATCTTTTTAAATTTTTGCTAACTTAAAGGTAGTTTTGTCTGATATTAAGATCGCAACTCCTGCCTCTTTTGTGATCCATTTGCCTGGAAATGTGTTTTCCAAGCTTTAACTTTGAGTCTGTTTGCATCCCTTGAAGTGAACTGAGTTTCCTGGATGCAGCAAATAATTGGGTCATGGTTTCTTCTCCAGTCCGCCATTCTGTATCTTCTCACTAGTGCATTTAGTCCATTCACATTCAGGCTGATTATTGAAATGTGATTGTTTATCCCTATATGTGGTTATTATAAAGCTTTTGCTTTGTTTACCTCTTTTCTTTTGGCTTTGGAGTTAATCTATGTGTGTGTTGTCAAGTTTCTTGGTGTGCTGTATTCTCTGCTGATTCTGTGCTCTGCTGTTCTTGTGGGAAGTGTGTGGTCAATCTTTTTCTTCTTCCTTCTGTGCCTAGTACCTTTTAAGTGTCTTCTGTAGAGATGGTCTGGAAGCTACATAATCTCTTAGGCATTGAATGCCTGAGAGGGATTTTAATTCTCCATCACTGATGAAGCTGGGTGTTTCTGGATAGTAAATTCTTGGTTGAAATTGTTTATCTTGAGGCCTTTGAATATAGGGCTCCAGTTTCTTCTTGCTTGTAGTGTTCCTGTTGATAGGTCTGCTGCTATTCTGACTAGTTTTCCCTGGTAGGTAGTCTGAACTTTCTCTCTTGCTGCCTTTAGGATTTTTTCACTTGTGCCTATTTTGTGTAGGTGAATTACTATGTGTCAAGGGGTTTGTCTTCTCAACTGGTGTTTTGTGGGTGTTCTCTGTATCTCTTGTGATTGGTTGGTCGCATCTATGATGAGATGGGGAAAGATTTCTTGGATTATTTGATCCAAGTTGTTCTCCATTTCCCTTTCTTCTTGTGGGACCCCAATCAGGCATAGGGTCAGCCTCTTTATATAATTGCACATCTCTTGTAGGCTTTGTTCTTCCTTTCTGAGTCTTCTTTTTATGTTTTCTACAGATCGGGTTAATTCCATGTTCTGGTCTTCAGATTCTGAGATTCTTTCTCCAGCTAGATTTATTCTGCTTTCCATGCTTGTTATCTTGTTATTTATTTCCTGGATGAATTTTTTTATGGCTAAAAATCTGTTACAAGTTCTTTCAGTGTTGCATCTTGTCTTTCTTGAGTCCTATTCACTCTTTCCAACCATTCCCTAATCCCTGTTGTATTCTGGGGACAGTCTTTGGTGACTACCATTGTTTGGGCACCAAGGTCTGATTTTTCAGGAGTTTTGTCTTTGGTACACTTGATATTGTCTGAGGTCTTCCTTTGGCTTTTCCTTGTGAGAGATCTCTTATTTTTCTCTTTAGCTCAGTTATTCAGTGTCAGTGGAAGAGGCTTTCCCTTCTGATGTTTGCTCAGACCTCTATTCTTCCCTGATCTTGTTTCTAGATTTGTTTTATTATGAAACAGGTTGGTGGATGGGAAACTTTGCTGTCTTGTAGTTTTTCGAATTCAAATAAAGTGGGGGATAGGTGCTAGGAATCAGATATCACTTGCAAATTAAAATGTTCACTTATTGTGCTATGTGTTCCTTAAGACACACTCCCCTCTACTACTCTATGTGACAATGAAAAGCAGAAACCAATGCAAAAGCAATTGGACACATACACACACACTCCAAAACAAACTGGAATAACAAAAAAGTGAAACAAAACAAACATCAATAAAAAGACCCCCAAGAAAACTAAGCACACACACAAATGCCTAGTCCACAGTGAATAGAGAAGAAAAACAGAAAGACTGAAGGGGAGCAGAAGAATGGGAGGGATTCAGGTTGAACCTTCACACATCTTTTGACATTCCCCTTAAACTACAAAAATTAATATAAAAAAGACCCAAAAAACAAAAGAACAGAAACCCACAACCACATCAAAATCAAAAGATGAACACTCAATCATTCACATCACAGAAAAACAGCTAATACAAAAGAAGAAGGAAACATAAGAAAGAAAAATAAAAGAAATTTTTTGCGGGGTATGCAGATCAAACCCTCACATACACATTCATATACAAGGGAACAGTATTTTTTAAATAGATGGACTTACAAGCAAGCAGTTAAAAAAATTTTTTAAATTAAAAATTTATTGAAAATTAAAAAACAAAAACAAACAAACAAACCCTCCCAAAACCCCCCCTCTTGTGACACGCTCTGTAATTGTTCCTCTAATCAAGTCACTCCTGCAGAGCCACCTCTTTCACTCTCTCCTCAGGGAACGAATAAGGGAAGGAGGGACAGTGGAGGCGGGTGGAGTTGCAGGCCTCCCTTCCCACTCTCGTATGGACTGGAGATCTCTGGTGGAGAGGTACGGGACTGTCTCTTCTCCAGGTATGTACTTCCCCTGGGGTGCCCCAGCCAGGCCTATCCTGGAATGGACCTCTCCTATGGTGACTGAAGTCCAGGCTCTGCCTGGGTTTGTCCCTCTCAGTGTTGGCCCAGCTGTGTGGGTCTGATGTTCAGAGGATTGCTGGGAAAGAGGGGATTTGGGTCTGCCCCAGACTCACCACTGATCTCTTTGGAGTTCTTCCTTCTCCTTTTCTGGCCACACCCTTTGTCCCACAACTGAATGAGACTAGGTGGTGAGGCACCTGGAACTCAGCACTTGTCAGGTCCCTCTAGAGTTTGTTCTCTCAGGATATTCTCTTTGGGCCACAATCAAGCCCTAAGTAGTTGATCCACCAGTCACAGAGATCAGATCTGTTGGTCCATGATGAACAAGTCGGAGCACTTTCTTGCCCCACCTTCAATATGGTGGTAGGGTACCTCTCTTGTCATCTTCCATGGGAACTTGCCTCTGGTCTCCGTCTGTAGCCCCTTCCAGTGTCCGCAAGGTGCTGAAGTGATGAGACAATTCGGAGCGGTCTCTCTCCTGCCTCAATGGTGAGGGAGCATGTGGGACAATAGTGTCTCCCTGCTGCTTTTCCAAAGGAAAACTTCTGTCCATTTTGAAAAAATAATGGTGCTCCACTTCTGCAACCCAGGAAGAGCCATGGATGAAGTAGAGATACTGCAGCACTTGCTGTTGTAACTGGGGCCTGGCCACCCACTCACGAGTCCAACTTAGACAGGTTCTCCCAGTGTTTTCTAGCCAGGCAGGGTTTGTTGATTTAAAAAGAAAAGAAAGAAAGAAAAGAAAGAGAAAATGGTGCTCTGCTTCTGCGTCCTGTGAATTGCTAGAGTCCAAGCCCAGATGCTGTGGCACCAGCCACTGCACCAGGAGATCCCGGTTGCTAGATCCCTAGCCCGTGCTCTGTCAGCCACTCACACACCCACTCACTCACCAGCACATATACGAAATTTCCCATGCACTCACTCACTCACACAGGGACTCACATAATCTGACTGGCTCGGCCGCCATCTTCCTCATCGGAGCAAAAATTGGCCTTTTTAAAAAAGGGAGGACTAGGACAGGAGTGGTACTTAAGACTTGCTGTAAGTTTTATTTTAATTGTGTAATTTTTCCTCAGTCCATTTAAATAGTTTAGAATATAAGCCTCCAGTTTTGGTTGCATAACATTAAACCACAATTTACAATATCTTATTAAGCCCTAAGACTTTTTAAGTTTCCTTTGGACTAAAATTTCCTGCCCTTTCTCCTTAGGGTTGCTTCTTTCTCCAGTTTGCCCTCTCTAGCTTTTGGAGTCCAAACACGTGGCCTCCCATTTCTTTGTTTCTGTACCACTTTTTGACAGTATTTATCATAATTTGAGCTTTCTGCCTCTGCTTTTTTCCACCTCTCTAATAAACACTTTATTAGAAACAAACTCTGGCCAAAAGACTGAAGGTTGAAGTATAGATTTTTTGTCCAGCTAAAATAACAAAATTCAATCATTCTCTTTTTTCCCTTCTTCTTAGGGAAAATCATTTTTCCAACCTTCCAACATTTGTCTGGGATTATCTGGGAGAATTTTAAGGGAGTCCTTCTGACTTCCCTTCCAAGGCCTATACTGTTTATTACCCATTCTACATTACAGAGTTAGTCTGTGCAATTCTGGAGTTTTCCAAAAGGGTGCTCAATCTCCTGTAATGGAGATTTCTGGCAGACCTTAGGACTCCAGGCCCTTCTTGAAATGCTCAACCCATCTTACTGGAGGTTTCTTGCAGATTTCAGAATTTCTCCCGACTCTACTTTCACTTCATCACTAGGTAGCATCTCATTCACTCCCATTCACACAACTTCTTCAACCTGCCACCCAGTGCCTTAGGGTTACAGTTTTGTCTCCCTGTGGGACTACACTGGCA
>NW_007222084.1:0-4050 GCF_000164805.1 Carlito syrichta | reverse complement strand
CAGGCTGATTATTGAAATGTGATTGTTTATCCCTATATGTGGTTATATAAAGCTTTTGCTTTGTTTACCTCTTTTCTTTTGGCTTTGGAGTAATCTATGTGTGTGTTGTCAAGTTTCTTGGTGTGCTGTATTCTCTGCTGATTCTGTGCTCTGCTGTTCTTGTGGGAAGTGTGTGGTCAATCTTTTTCTTCTTCCTTCTGTGCCTAGTACCTTTTAAGTGTCTTCTGTAGAGATGGTCTGGAAGCTACATAATCTCTTAGGCATTGAATGCCTGAGAAGGATTTTAATTCTCCATCACTGATGAAGCTGGGTGTTTCTGGATAGGAAATTCTTGGTTGAAATTGTTTATCTTGAGGGCTTTGAGTATAGGGCTCCAGTTTCTTCTTGCTTGTAGTGTTCCTGTTGATAGGTCTGCTGCTATTCTGACTAGTTTTCCCTGGTAGGTAGTCTGAACTTTCTCTCTTGCTGCCTTTAGGATTTTTTCACTTGTGCCTATTTTGTGTAGGTGAATTACTATGTGTCAAGGGGTTTGTCTTCTCAACTGGTGTTTTGTGGGTGTTCTCTGTATCTCTTGTGATTGGTTGGTCGCATCTATGATGAGATGGGGAAAGATTTCTTGGATTATTTGATCCAAGTTGTTCTCCATTTCCCTTTCTTCTTGTGGGACCCCAATCAGGCATAGGTTCAGCCTCCTTATATAATTGCACATCTCTTGTAGGCTTTGTTCTTCCTTTCTGAGTCTTCTTTTTATGTTTTCTACAGATCGGGTTAATTCCATGTGCTGGTCTTCAGATTCTGAGATTCTTTCTCCAGCTAGATTTATTCTGCTTTCCATGCTTGTTATCTTGTTATTTATTTCCTGGATGAATTTTTTTATGGCTAAAAATCTGTTACAAGTTCTTTCAGTGTTGCATCTTGTCTTTCTTGAGTCCTATTCACTCTTTCCAACCATTCCCTAATCCCTGTTGTATTCTGGGGACAGTCTTTGGTGACTACCATTGTTTGGGCACCAAGGTCTGATTTTTCAGGAGTTTTGTCTTTGGTACACTTGATATTGTCTGAGGTCTTCCTTTGGCTTTTCCTTGTGAGAGATCTCTTATTTTTCTCTTTAGCTCAGTTATTCAGTGTCAGTGGAAGAGGCTTTCCCTTCTGATGTTTGCTCAGACCTCTATTCTTCCCTGATCTTGTTTCTAGATTTGTTTTATTATGAAACAGGTTGGTGGATGGGAAACTTTGCTGTCTTGTAGTTTTTCGAATTCAAATAAAGTGGGGGATAGGTGCTAGGAATCAGATATCACTTGCAAATTAAAATGTTCACTTATTGTGCTATGTGTTCCTTAAGACACACTCCCCTCTACTACTCTATGTGACAATGAAAAGCAGAAACCAATGCAAAAGCAATTGGACACATACACACACACTCCAAAACAAACTGGAATAACAAAAAAGTGAAACAAAACAAACATCAATAAAAAGACCCCCAAGAAAACTAAGCACACACACAAATGCCTAGTCCACAGTGAATAGAGAAGAAAAACAGAAAGACTGAAGGGGAGCAGAAGAATGGGAGGGATTCAGGTTGAACCTTCACACATCTTTTGACATTCCCCTTAAACTACAAAAATTAATATAAAAAAGACCCAAAAAACAAAAGAACAGAAACCCACAACCACATCAAAATCAAAAGATGAACACTCAATCATTCACATACACAGAAAAACAGTAATGACAAAAGAAGAAGGAAACATAAGAAAGAAAAATAAAAGAAATTTTTTGCGGGGTATGCAGATCAAACCCTCACATACACATTCATATACAAGGGAACAGTATTTTTTAAATAGATGGACTTACAAGCAAGCAGTTAAAAAAATTTTTTAAATTAAAAATTTATTGAAAATTAAAAAACAAAAACAAACAAACAAACCCTCCCAAAACCCCCCCTCTTGTGACACGCTCTGTAATTGTTCCTCTAATCAAGTCACTCCTGCAGAGCCACCTCTTTCACTCTCTCCTCAGGGAACGAATAAGGGAAGGAGGAGGGACAGTGGAGGCGGGTGGAGTTGCAGGCCTCCCTTCCCACTCTCGTATGGACTGGAGATCTCTGGTGGAGAGGTACGGGACTGTCTCTTCTCCAGGTATGTACTTCCCCTGGGGTGCCCCAGCCAGGCCTATCCTGGAATGGACCTCTCCTATGGTGACTGAAGTCCAGGCTCTGCCTGGGTTTGTCCCTCTCAGTGTTGGCCCAGCTGTGTGGGTCTGATGTTCAGAGGATTGCTGGGAAAGAGGGGATTTGGGTCTGCCCCAGACTCACCACTGATCTCTTTGGAGTTCTTCCTTCTCCTTTTCTGGCCACACCCTTTGTCCCACAACTGAATGAGACTAGGTGGTGAGGCACCTGGAACTCAGCACTTGTCAGGTCCCTCTAGAGTTTGTTCTCTCAGGATATTCTCTTTGGGCCACAATCAAGCCCTAAGTAGTTGATCCACCAGTCACAGAGATCAGATCTGTTGGTCCATGATGAACAAGTCGGAGCACTTTCTTGCCCCACCTTCAATATGGTGGTAGGGTACCTCTCTTGTCATCTTCCATGGGAACTTGCCTCTGGTCTCCGTCTGTAGCCCCTTCCAGTGTCCTGCAAGGTGCTGAAGTGATGAGACAATTCGGAGCGGTCTCTCTCCTGCCTCAATGGTGAGGGAGCATGTGGGACAATAGTGTCTCCCTGCTGCTTTTCCAAAGGAAAACTTCTGTCCATTTTGAAAAAATAATGGTGCTCCACTTCTGCAACCCAGGAAGAGCCACGGATGAAGTAGAGATACTGCAGCACTTGCCGTAGTAACTGGGACCTGGCCACCCCCTCACGAGTCCAACTTAGACAGGTTCTCCCAGTGTTTTCTAGCCAGGCAGGGTTTGTTGATTTAAAAAGAAAAGAAAGAAAGAAAAGAAAGAGAAAATGGTGCTCTGCTTCTGCGTCCTGTGAATTGCTAGAGTCCAAGCCCAGATGCTGTGGCACCAGCCACTGCACCAGGAGATCCCGGTTGCTAGATCCCTAGCCCGTGCTCTGTCAGCCACTCACACACCCACTCACTCACCAGCACATATACGAAATTTCCCATGCACTCACTCACTCACACAGGGACTCACATAATCTGACTGGCTCGGCCGCCATCTTCCTCATCGGAGCAAAAATTGGCCTTTTTAAAAAAGGGAGGACTAGGACAGGAGTGGTACTTAAGACTTGCTGTAAGTTTTATTTTAATTGTGTAATTTTTCCTCAGTCCATTTAAATAGTTTAGAATATAAGCCTCCAGTTTTGGTTGCATAACATTAAACCACAATTTACAATATCTTATTAAGCCCTAAGACTTTTTAAGTTTCCTTTGGACTAAAATTTCCTGCCCTTTCTCCTTAGGGTTGCTTCTTTCTCCAGTTTGCCCTCTCTAGCTTTTGGAGTCCAAACACGTGGCCTCCCATTTCTTTGTTTCTGTACCACTTTTTGACAGTATTTATCATAATTTGAGCTTTCTGCCTCTGCTTTTTTCCACCTCTCTAATAAACACTTTATTAGAAACAAACTCTGGCCAAAAGACTGAAGGTTGAAGTATAGATTTTTTGTCCAGCTAAAATAACAAAATTCAATCATTCTCTTTTTTCCCTTCTTCTTAGGGAAAATCATTTTTCCAACCTTCCAACATTTGTCTGGGATTATCTGGGAGAATTTTAAGGGAGTCCTTCTGACTTCCCTTCCAAGGCCTATACTGTTTATTACCCATTCTACATTACAGAGTTAGTCTGTGCAATTCTGGAGTTTTCCAAAAGGGTGCTCAATCTCCTGTAATGGAGATTTCTGGCAGACCTTAGGACTCCAGGCCCTTCTTGAAATGCTCAACCCATCTTACTGGAGGTTTCTTGCAGATTTCAGAATTTCTCCCGACTCTACTTTCACTTCATCACTAGGTAGCATCTCATTCACTCCCATTCACACAACTTCTTCAACCTGCCACCCAGTGCCTTAGGGTTACAGTTTTGTCTCCCTGTGGGACTACACTGGCA
>NW_007222083.1:0-3953 GCF_000164805.1 Carlito syrichta | reverse complement strand
GTGTGTGTTGTCAAGTTTCTTTGGTGTGCTGTATTCTCTGCTGATTCTGTGCTCTGCTGTTCTTGTGGGAAGTGTGTGGTCAATCTTTTTCTTCTTCCTTCTGTGCCTAGTACCTTTTAAGTGTCTTCTGTAGAGATGGTCTGGAAACTACATAATCTCTTAGGCATTGAATGCCTGAGAAGGATTTTAATTCTCCATCACTGATGAAGCTGGGTGTTTCTGGATAGTAAATTCTTGGTTGAAATTGTTTATCTTGAGGGCTTTGAGTATAGGGCTCCAGTTTCTTCTTGCTTGTAGTGTTCCTGTTGATAGGTCTGCTGCTATTCTGACTAGTTTTCCCTGGTAGGTAGTCTGAACTTTCTCTCTTGCTGCCTTTAGGATTTTTTCACTTGTGCCTATTTTGTGTAGGTGAATTACTATGTGTCAAGGGGTTTGTCTTCTCAACTGGTGTTTTGTGGGTGTTCTCTGTATCTCTTTTGATTGGTTGGTCGCATCTATGATGAGATGGGGAAAGATTTCTTGGATTATTTGATCCAAGTTGTTCTCCATTTCCCTTTCTTCTTGTGGGACCCCAATCAGGCATAGGTTCAGCCTCCTTATATAATTGCACATCTCTTGTAGGCTTTGTTCTTCCTTTCTGAGTCTTCTTTTTATGTTTTCTACAGATCGGGTTAATTCCATGTTCTGGTCTTCAGATTCTGAGATTCTTTCTCCAGCTAGATTTATTCTGCTTTCCATGCTTGTTATCTTGTTATTTATTTCCTGGATGAATTTTTTTATGGCTAAAAATCTGTTACAAGTTCTTTCAGTGTTGCATCTTGTCTTTCTTGAGTCCTATTCACTCTTTCCAACCATTCCCTAATCCCTGTTGTATTCTGGGGACAGTCTTTGGTGACTACCATTGTTTGGGCACCAAGGTCTGATTTTTCAGGAGTTTTGTCTTTGGTACACTTGATATTGTCTGAGGTCTTCCTTTGGCTTTTCCTTGTGAGAGATCTCTTATTTTTCTCTTTAGCTCAGTTATTCAGTGTCAGTGGAAGAGGCTTTCCCTTCTGATGTTTGCTCAGACCTCTATTCTTCCCTGATCTTGTTTCTAGATTTGTTTTATTATG
Organism: Carlito syrichta; assembly: GCF_000164805.1. Lineage (NCBI taxonomy): Eukaryota > Metazoa > Chordata > Mammalia > Primates > Tarsiidae > Carlito > Carlito syrichta. The sequence continues at coordinate 2,841 of NW_007222083.1, read as the reverse complement.
AAACAGGTTGGTGGATGGGAAACTTTGCTGTCTTGTAGTTTTTCGAATTCAAATAAAGTGGGGGATAGGTGCTAGGAATCAGATATCACTTGCAAATTAAAATGTTCACTTATTGTGCTATGTGTTCCTTAAGACACACTCCCCTCTACTACTCTATGTGACAATGAAAAGCAGAAACCAATGCAAAAGCAATTGGACACATACACACACACTCCAAAACAAACTGGAATAACAAAAAAGTGAAACAAAACAAACATCAATAAAAAGACCCCCAAGAAAACTAAGCACACACACAAATGCCTAGTCCACAGTGAATAGAGAAGAAAAACAGAAAGACTGAAGGGGAGCAGAAGAATGGGAGGGATTCAGGTTGAACCTTCACACATCTTTTGACATTCCCCTTAAACTACAAAAATTAATATAAAAAAGACCCAAAAAACAAAAGAACAGAAACCCACAACCACATCAAAATCAAAAGATGAACACTCAATCATTCACATACACAGAAAAACAGTAATGACAAAAGAAGAAGGAAACATAAGAAAGAAAAATAAAAGAAATTTTTTGCGGGGTATGCAGATCAAACCCTCACATACACATTCATATACAAGGGAACAGTATTTTTTAAATAGATGGACTTACAAGCAAGCAGTTAAAAAAATTTTTTAAATTAAAAATTTATTGAAAATTAAAAAACAAAAACAAACAAACAAACCCTCCCAAAACCCCCCCTCTTGTGACACGCTCTGTAATTGTTCCTCTAATCAAGTCACTCCTGCAGAGCCACCTCTTTCACTCTCTCCTCAGGGAACGAATAAGGGAAGGAGGAGGGACAGTGGAGGCGGGTGGAGTTGCAGGCCTCCCTTCCCACTCTCGTATGGACTGGAGATCTCTGGTGGAGAGGTACGGGACTGTCTCTTCTCCAGGTATGTACTTCCCCTGGGGTGCCCCAGCCAGGCCTATCCTGGAATGGACCTCTCCTATGGTGACTGAAGTCCAGGCTCTGCCTGGGTTTGTCCCTCTCAGTGTTGGCCCAGCTGTGTGGGTCTGATGTTCAGAGGATTGCTGGGAAAGAGGGGATTTGGGTCTGCCCCAGACTCACCACTGATCTCTTTGGAGTTCTTCCTTCTCCTTTTCTGGCCACACCCTTTGTCCCACAACTGAATGAGACTAGGTGGTGAGGCACCTGGAACTCAGCACTTGTCAGGTCCCTCTAGAGTTTGTTCTCTCAGGATATTCTCTTTGGGCCACAATCAAGCCCTAAGTAGTTGATCCACCAGTCACAGAGATCAGATCTGTTGGTCCATGATGAACAAGTCGGAGCACTTTCTTGCCCCACCTTCAATATGGTGGTAGGGTACCTCTCTTGTCATCTTCCATGGGAACTTGCCTCTGGTCTCCGTCTGTAGCCCCTTCCAGTGTCCTGCAAGGTGCTGAAGTGATGAGACAATTCGGAGCGGTCTCTCTCCTGCCTCAATGGTGAGGGAGCATGTGGGACAATAGTGTCTCCCTGCTGCTTTTCCAAAGGAAAACTTCTGTCCATTTTGAAAAAATAATGGTGCTCCACTTCTGCAACCCAGGAAGAGCCACGGATGAAGTAGAGATACTGCAGCACTTGCTGTTGTAACTGGGGCCTGGCCACCCACTCACGAGTCCAACTTAGACAGGTTCTCCCAGTGTTTTCTAGCCAGGCAGGGTTTGTTGATTTAAAAAGAAAAGAAAGAAAGAAAAGAAAGAGAAAATGGTGCTCTGCTTCTGCGTCCTGTGAATTGCTAGAGTCCAAGCCCAGATGCTGTGGCACCAGCCACTGCACCAGGAGATCCCGGTTGCTAGATCCCTAGCCCGTGCTCTGTCAGCCACTCACACACCCACTCACTCACCAGCACATATACGAAATTTCCCATGCACTCACTCACTCACACAGGGACTCACATAATCTGACTGGCTCGGCCGCCATCTTCCTCATCGGAGCAAAAATTGGCCTTTTTAAAAAAGGGAGGACTAGGACAGGAGTGGTACTTAAGACTTGCTGTAAGTTTTATTTTAATTGTGTAATTTTTCCTCAGTCCATTTAAATAGTTTAGAATATAAGCCTCCAGTTTTGGTTGCATAACATTAAACCACAATTTACAATATCTTATTAAGCCCTAAGACTTTTTAAGTTTCCTTTGGACTAAAATTTCCTGCCCTTTCTCCTTAGGGTTGCTTCTTTCTCCAGTTTGCCCTCTCTAGCTTTTGGAGTCCAAACACGTGGCCTCCCATTTCTTTGTTTCTGTACCACTTTTTGACAGTATTTATCATAATTTGAGCTTTCTGCCTCTGCTTTTTTCCACCTCTCTAATAAACACTTTATTAGAAACAAACTCTGGCCAAAAGACTGAAGGTTGAAGTATAGATTTTTTGTCCAGCTAAAATAACAAAATTCAATCATTCTCTTTTTTCCCTTCTTCTTAGGGAAAATCATTTTTCCAACCTTCCAACATTTGTCTGGGATTATCTGGGAGAATTTTAAGGGAGTCCTTCTGACTTCCCTTCCAAGGCCTATACTGTTTATTACCCATTCTACATTACAGAGTTAGTCTGTGCAATTCTGGAGTTTTCCAAAAGGGTGCTCAATCTCCTGTAATGGAGATTTCTGGCAGACCTTAGGACTCCAGGCCCTTCTTGAAATGCTCAACCCATCTTACTGGAGGTTTCTTGCAGATTTCAGAATTTCTCCCGACTCTACTTTCACTTCATCACTAGGTAGCATCTCATTCACTCCCATTCACACAACTTCTTCAACCTGCCACCCAGTGCCTTAGGGTTACAGTTTTGTCTCCCTGTGGGACTACACTGGCA
>NW_007222082.1:0-3476 GCF_000164805.1 Carlito syrichta | reverse complement strand
TGATTGGTTGGTCGCATCTATGATGAGATGGGGAAAGATTTCTTGGATTATTTGATCCAAGTTGTTCTCCATTTCCCTTTCTTCTTGTGGGACCCCAATCAGGCATAGGTTCAGCCTCCTTATATAATTGCACATCTCTTGTAGGCTTTGTTCTTCCTTTCTGAGTCTTCTTTTTATGTTTTCTACAGATCGGGTTAATTCCATGTTCTGGTCTTCAGATTCTGAGATTCTTTCTCCAGCTAGATTTATTCTGCTTTCCATGCTTGTTATCTTGTTATTTATTTCCTGGATGAATTTTTTTATGGCTAAAAATCTGTTACAAGTTCTTTCAGTGTTGCATCTTGTCTTTCTTGAGTCCTATTCACTCTTTCCAACCATTCCCTAATCCCTGTTGTATTCTGGGGACAGTCTTTGGTGACTACCATTGTTTGGGCACCAAGGTCTGATTTTTCAGGAGTTTTGTCTTTGGTACACTTGATATTGTCTGAGGTCTTCCTTTGGCTTTTCCTTGTGAGAGATCTCTTATTTTTCTCTTTAGCTCAGTTATTCAGTGTCAGTGGAAGAGGCTTTCCCTTCTGATGTTTGCTCAGACCTCTATTCTTCCCTGATCTTGTTTCTAGATTTGTTTTATTATGAAACAGGTTGGTGGATGGGAAACTTTGCTGTCTTGTAGTTTTTCGAATTCAAATAAAGTGGGGGATAGGTGCTAGGAATCAGATATCACTTGCAAATTAAAATGTTCACTTATTGTGCTATGTGTTCCTTAAGACACACTCCCCTCTACTACTCTATGTGACAATGAAAAGCAGAAACCAATGCAAAAGCAATTGGACACATACACACACACTCCAAAACAAACTGGAATAACAAAAAAGTGAAACAAAACAAACATCAATAAAAAGACCCCCAAGAAAACTAAGCACACACACAAATGCCTAGTCCACAGTGAATAGAGAAGAAAAACAGAAAGACTGAAGGGGAGCAGAAGAATGGGAGGGATTCAGGTTGAACCTTCACACATCTTTTGACATTCCCCTTAAACTACAAAAATTAATATAAAAAAGACCCAAAAAACAAAAGAACAGAAACCCACAACCACATCAAAATCAAAAGATGAACACTCAATCATTCACATACACAGAAAAACAGTAATGACAAAAGAAGAAGGAAACATAAGAAAGAAAAATAAAAGAAATTTTTTGCGGGGTATGCAGATCAAACCCTCACATACACATTCATATACAAGGGAACAGTATTTTTTAAATAGATGGACTTACAAGCAAGCAGTTAAAAAAATTTTTTAAATTAAAAATTTATTGAAAATTAAAAAACAAAAACAAACAAACAAACCCTCCCAAAACCCCCCCTCTTGTGACACGCTCTGTAATTGTTCCTCTAATCAAGTCACTCCTGCAGAGCCACCTCTTTCACTCTCTCCTCAGGGAACGAATAAGGGAAGGAGGAGGGACAGTGGAGGCGGGTGGAGTTGCAGGCCTCCCTTCCCACTCTCGTATGGACTGGAGATCTCTGGTGGAGAGGTACGGGACTGTCTCTTCTCCAGGTATGTACTTCCCCTGGGGTGCCCCAGCCAGGCCTATCCTGGAATGGACCTCTCCTATGGTGACTGAAGTCCAGGCTCTGCCTGGGTTTGTCCCTCTCAGTGTTGGCCCAGCTGTGTGGGTCTGATGTTCAGAGGATTGCTGGGAAAGAGGGGATTTGGGTCTGCCCCAGACTCACCACTGATCTCTTTGGAGTTCTTCCTTCTCCTTTTCTGGCCACACCCTTTGTCCCACAACTGAATGAGACTAGGTGGTGAGGCACCTGGAACTCAGCACTTGTCAGGTCCCTCTAGAGTTTGTTCTCTCAGGATATTCTCTTTGGGCCACAATCAAGCCCTAAGTAGTTGATCCACCAGTCACAGAGATCAGATCTGTTGGTCCATGATGAACAAGTCGGAGCACTTTCTTGCCCCACCTTCAATATGGTGGTAGGGTACCTCTCTTGTCATCTTCCATGGGAACTTGCCTCTGGTCTCCGTCTGTAGCCCCTTCCAGTGTCCTGCAAGGTGCTGAAGTGATGAGACAATTCGGAGCGGTCTCTCTCCTGCCTCAATGGTGAGGGAGCATGTGGGACAATAGTGTCTCCCTGCTGCTTTTCCAAAGGAAAACTTCTGTCCATTTTGAAAAAATAATGGTGCTCCACTTCTGCAACCCAGGAAGAGCCACGGATGAAGTAGAGATACTGCAGCACTTGCTGTTGTAACTGGGGCCTGGCCACCCACTCACGAGTCCAACTTAGACAGGTTCTCCCAGTGTTTTCTAGCCAGGCAGGGTTTGTTGATTTAAAAAGAAAAGAAAGAAAGAAAAGAAAGAGAAAATGGTGCTCTGCTTCTGCGTCCTGTGAATTGCTAGAGTCCAAGCCCAGATGCTGTGGCACCAGCCACTGCACCAGGAGATCCCGGTTGCTAGATCCCTAGCCCGTGCTCTGTCAGCCACTCACACACCCACTCACTCACCAGCACATATACGAAATTTCCCATGCACTCACTCACTCACACAGGGACTCACATAATCTGACTGGCTCGGCCGCCATCTTCCTCATCGGAGCAAAAATTGGCCTTTTTAAAAAAGGGAGGACTAGGACAGGAGTGGTACTTAAGACTTGCTGTAAGTTTTATTTTAATTGTGTAATTTTTCCTCAGTCCATTTAAATAGTTTAGAATATAAGCCTCCAGTTTTGGTTGCATAACATTAAACCACAATTTACAATATCTTATTAAGCCCTAAGACTTTTTAAGTTTCCTTTGGACTAAAATTTCCTGCCCTTTCTCCTTAGGGTTGCTTCTTTCTCCAGTTTGCCCTCTCTAGCTTTTGGAGTCCAAACACGTGGCCTCCCATTTCTTTGTTTCTGTACCACTTTTTGACAGTATTTATCATAATTTGAGCTTTCTGCCTCTGCTTTTTTCCACCTCTCTAATAAACACTTTATTAGAAACAAACTCTGGCCAAAAGACTGAAGGTTGAAGTATAGATTTTTTGTCCAGCTAAAATAACAAAATTCAATCATTCTCTTTTTTCCCTTCTTCTTAGGGAAAATCATTTTTCCAACCTTCCAACATTTGTCTGGGATTATCTGGGAGAATTTTAAGGGAGTCCTTCTGACTTCCCTTCCAAGGCCTATACTGTTTATTACCCATTCTACATTACAGAGTTAGTCTGTGCAATTCTGGAGTTTTCCAAAAGGGTGCTCAATCTCCTGTAATGGAGATTTCTGGCAGACCTTAGGACTCCAGGCCCTTCTTGAAATGCTCAACCCATCTTACTGGAGGTTTCTTGCAGATTTCAGAATTTCTCCCGACTCTACTTTCACTTCATCACTAGGTAGCATCTCATTCACTCCCATTCACACAACTTCTTCAACCTGCCACCCAGTGCCTTAGGGTTACAGTTTTGTCTCCCTGTGGGACTACACTGGCA
>NW_007222081.1:0-635 GCF_000164805.1 Carlito syrichta | reverse complement strand
TGGTTGGTCGCATCTATGATGAGATGGGGAAGATTCTTGGATTATTTGATCCAAGTTGTTCTCCATTCCCTTCTTCTTGTGGGACCCCAATCAGGCATAGGGTCAGCCTCCTTATATAATTGCACATCTCTTGTAGGCTTTGTTCTTCCTTTCTGAGTCTTCTTTTTATGTTTTCTACAGATCGGGTTAATTCCATGTTCTGGTCTTCAGATTCTGAGATTCTTTCTCCAGCTAGATTTATTCTGCTTTCCATGCTTGTTATCTTGTTATTTATTTCCTGGATGAATTTTTTTATGGCTAAAAATCTGTTACAAGTTCTTTCAGTGTTGCATCTTGTCTTTCTTGAGTCCTATTCACTCTTTCCAACCATTCCCTAATCCCTGTTGTATTCTGGGGACAGTCTTTGGTGACTTCCATTGTTTGGGCACCAAGGTCTGATTTTTCAGGAGTTTTGTCTTTGGTACACTTGATATTGTCTGAGGTCTTCCTTTGGCTTTTCCTTGTGAGAGATCTCTTATTTTTCTCTTTAGCTCAGTTATTCAGTGTCAGTGGAAGAGACTTTCCCTTCTGATGTTTGCTCAGACCTCTATTCTTCCCTGATCTTGTTTCTAGATTTGTTTTATTATGAAACAGGT
>NW_007222080.1:0-473 GCF_000164805.1 Carlito syrichta | reverse complement strand
GAACCGATGATAGCATGGAGTCCGTGAAAGCCTGTGGCCATAAAGAAAGTTGACCCATAGACACAATCGGAGATGGTAAATGATGTTTCAAAATATTCTGATATTTGAAGCAGGGTAAAATAAATACCTAATATAATAGTAATTAATAGGGCTTGAAGTATTTGTTTACGATTGCCTTCCAGTAGACTATGGTGGGATCATGTAATTGAAACGCCTGAGGCTAGTAAGACAGATGTATTTAGTAAGGGCACTTCTAGGGGATTTAGGGGGTAGATAACTGTTGGGGGCCAGCAGCCCCCTAGTTCGGGGGTTGGTGCTAGACTGGAGTGGTAAAGGCTCAGAAGAAGCCTGCGAAGAAGAATACTTCTGAGATGATAAAGAGGATTATACCATATCGAAGACCTTTTTGTACAATTGATGTATGATGGCCTTGAAAGGTTCCTTCTCGAATAATATCGCGTCATCATTGATAT
>NW_007222079.1:0-514 GCF_000164805.1 Carlito syrichta | reverse complement strand
TAGTAATTAATAGGGCTTGAAGTATTTGTTTACGATTGCCTTCCAGTAGACTATGGTGGGATCATGTAATTGAAACGCCTGAGGCTAGTAAGACAGATGTATTTAGTAAGGGCACTTCTAGGGGATTTAGGGGGTAGATAACTGTTGGGGGCCAGCAGCCCCCTAGTTCGGGGGTTGGTGCTAGACTGGAGTGGTAAAGGCTCAGAAGAAGCCTGCGAAGAAGAATACTTCTGAGATGATAAAGAGGATTATACCATATCGAAGACCTTTTTGTACAATTGATGTATGATGGCCTTGAAAGGTTCCTTCTCGAATAATATCGCGTCATCATTGATATATAGTTAGTGTATTTGTAATAAGGCCTAAGGTCAGGAGTATAAGGGAGTTAAAGTGAAATCATATAATAAGACCTGAAGTTATAAGAAGAGCTGAGAGGGCTCCAGTTAATGGTCAAGGGCTGGGGTTTACTATGTGATAGGCATGTGTTTGGTGGGTCATTATGTGTTATCATGTA
>NW_007222078.1:0-7280 GCF_000164805.1 Carlito syrichta | reverse complement strand
GGGTGAGGATGAAGTAAATCAGAGCAGAGACCCGCCATCTGTAGCACAGAGTAAATAGGCAGGAAGACCAAATCCCTTTCCTTTGGACCTCTCCCTCTTCCCACAATGTCCCCAAGGCCTAGAATACCCCTTCTCTTTTTCTTGTCCAGCAAGTTCTACTGACACCTGAAAACCCTAACCACATGCCCCTTCCACTTGGGAAACTTTCACTGGACATACTTGAACTCATCTGTCACTCTGTCTCAGTTTCCTCGTGTGTAAAATAGAGCAACAGAGCCTATTTTACAGGATTATTCATTCAGCAAGTGTTGCATATGAGGCACTGTTCTGGGTGTTCAGAATATCCAGTAAACAAAACAGAAAATGGTCCCTGTGGTGATGGGACATAGGCCTGGCACATAGGTTCCAGAAAATGGTGGCAGGCACCCTGCCTCTGCACCTGCCAGTCCCCTTGTTAGCACCCAGGGCCATTGTATTGAGAGATGAACAGAATCAGTTCATCTTCCCAAACAGAGATCTCAGAGCCTGGAGAGCCAGGGCAAGACTCTGTGGCCTCAGGGTGGTGGCTACATGGGCAGGGACACCCACCTTACCCTAAGCCATGTCACAGCTCTGACTCTCCACACTCTCTTGGGGCCTGTCACAAGTCCCCCTCCTGCTAACACCTGTTGACCTGCAGAGATTTAGTTACCTGCCCTTGGTAAAACTGCTTCAGAGAACAGAATTGCTGTGAGAAGGCTAATTTCTGTATCATCCTCAGCAAACTTAGGCCATATTAATTTGTCAAAACAAGTTTTTGCCAAGAATAGATTATTTTCTGTGATTGTGCAGTGAGGAGGCGACCTCTGTGTGATTTTTTGTCCCAGCCTTAAAATGCTGAAAATAGGAGCAAGCTGGCAAGCGTGCAACCCAAGGCTGGCATGGAGTGCCCACCTAGGTACCAAGGTGGGGAAACAGTATGCACAGGGATTCCATGCAGCACAGCAGACATGAAGGTAAAGCCTCGGGGTTAGAAGCCCGGTTTATCTGGTGTTTGTGACTGTGTCATCTGGAAGGGGAAAATGCAGGATGGGACTCACTCAACCACACTTCTGTTACCAAAACGCCAGGGGTCTGAGTGGGTTCCTGTTTTCCACATAGAGAGCCTGACTGAGACCAGTATTGCCAGAGAAGAAATATTTTTATTTGGTTGGTAATAGTCAAAGAGAAGGGGAGTTTCCTTACCAAATAAGTCTCCGGGTCCAACTGAAGTCACGGGTTATATGGTAGGGCAGGGATGTAGAAAACAGGAACTGGGAGGGATGAGGAAGACAAGTTGGTGGACAGGAACTGGGAAGGGGTGAGGGAGAAGAGTTGGTGAGTAGGAACTGGGAATAGATAAGGAGGAGTTAGTCAACAGGAATTGGGGAGGGATGAGGAATATGGCTAAATAGCAGGAATTGGGCGGTGGTGAGGAAGAGGGGTTGGTGAGCGGGAACTGGGGAGGGGTGTGGGAGAGGAGTTGGGGAACAGGAACTTGGGTGGGAGGAGAAAGAGGGGTTGGTGTCTCATTTTCTGGATGCTGTTATCTGTCGAGTTTCTGTTCCTTAGGCCTGGGGTTAGGTTTCCTGAGAAAAGAAACTCAGATAAGACAAATGTAAGTTTCAAGCTTTAAGACCAGGAGTGTTAGTTTCTATGTTTATTCAAAAAAGAATGTACCCATCAGTTGTATGGGTTTTGGGCTGTCACATCCTTTCCATGAACAGGGCAAACTGGTTTAAGGCTTATTTCTCATCATAAAAGAATCCCTGCTCATTGTAAAATACTTAGAAAATGCAAACATTCATGAGAAGGGACATAAGGCACATCTGGGGTCATACCACCCAGAGGTGATAGTTATACAGGTTTTTCTCTGCAATGGTTTAGCTCATATGCACATTAACTGTAGATACCGGGGAGACACCAATAAGTGGGGAGGCGGGAAGGGAGGTGAGAGTTCAGAAATTCCTGTGGGTTACAATGTTTCCTATCTGAGGAATGGGCCACCTGAGACCCAATCCCCGCCCTGAGACCCTATATGTCCACATAACAAACATGCGCTTGTACTCCCTAATTCTAAAATGTGAGGGGTAGAAAAGTCATGATTGGGATTCTGGTGTGCATGTGACCTTCCAGCCCTGTTGTTCTTGTGACTCTGAATGACACCTCTTTCCAGGTGGTTCTTCAGCTCCCTGCCTTGTGATGTCTCCTTCCAGCAGTGGGGAAACCAAGGAATTTCTTTAGTAGATGAGTGGTATGATTCATCTATTTTGGGATGATCACTGGAAGATAGGTTTGAATGCATACCTCTTGAATTCAGGATAAAACTCCATTCCTTCCTTGTGCAGCCTAGAGTAAGGTGTCCTCAACATGAGCTGAGCAGAGAGCTGAGCAAGCTGGGCATCTACCTGGCTAAAGACATGGCCCCTTTCCTCCATCCTTCTGAAAGGCTTTGATGTCTTGCTAGACACTTCCTTAGGGCACGCTGACCTTGTGTGCAGAAGGAGCAGAGAAGAAGGAGTCTTGGAGACAGCGTGGACCTCACCACTTGGCCTACTTCCCAGTCCTCTCCAGCCCTGCAGGTACCTGGTTCCACCTGTCAGGACCAGAGTGTTCAGCACCAACTCCCGTGGCCCCAGCCCTTGATGTCTCCTGCTCTCATCCTGAGGGGTCTTGGAAGACCCCTTTCTCTGCCCCCATGCACCAGAGGGGGAGTCCTGGGGCTCTTGCTGTCAGCTGGTCTGTCACATGTGCAAGGTATCCAGGTGCCTTGTGGGTCAGGTCGGCACATCCAGGCCTGTCAGTGTCAGACTAGGTCTTCATCTGCTGTTCCAGCCTCTTGTGAAAGGGTGTGGGTTGGATTCCAGCCTTCAGACACCAGCAGATTACCCAAGGCTGCTCTAGAATCAGGTGGGAAGACACCTGGGTGGCCATCAGTAGGCCCCTAAAGGAACGTAAAGGGTCGGTAGCTCTGCCTTTGTTTGCCAGTGACCTGTGGGCCATAGATGACCACAGGGAACCCTGAGGAGGGTTCTGCCTCTAACCCAACAAATGTCCAGCAACGAGGACAGGCCACCAGCCATAAGGGGCAGGGGGGAGGCATCCAGGGACCATAAAGCCATGTCCCTGACTCTACTGTGCCCCCCCCACAGAAAGTCATCTGATATGCCTGCTCACCAGGGGAGTGAAAAAGGTTAACAGAGACAGCCGGGAGCACAGGCCCCTCCATGGCCCATCACCCCCCTCTTATTTATGCCTGGTATGTGCAGGTGGGCAGGGGGATAGGACTGAAAGTGATGCCAAGTTGCATGGGGTGAAGTTGTTCATGAGTCCTTGGATCACATCAAAAGGAATTTCAGAGTGAGACTCAGAAAGGTTTAAAGTACAGTTTATTAGAAAGAAATGGCATGCTCAAGAGAGAACATGAGTGGTCTTAGGGCAAAAGCACCCTCCTTCTGTTAACAGTGAGTTTTTGTATTTCTGAAGTGATGGTCAAGCAACCTGTTTCTAAGCTCAACTTTGATCACAGGTGTCAGTTCTTATTGTTTTACTCTGAAGTTTTGCCCATGTCTGGAGGAACTTTTCAGATAATAGGAAAGCTGCTCCTTAATTATGTTTTCTCTTACAGCACCGTGCCTCAATATCCCTGGTAACTTCTGTCCTGTTCCTGGTCCTCGTAGCCAGTCACCACATCTTCTAGATTCGGGCCTGGATTTCAGTCAATGTGTAGTTGTTTAAAAGAGTTATGTCCCAGTAAGACTGTGCCCAGATGCAGGTGCCTGACTACCTGGATTCTTAGCTATCTAAACCTGCCTGTCTCCATTTAGGTGATGCTGGCCATCCTGCCTTGAAAGGTCTCACCACAGCCATTAACTCACAGACCTGCTTTTCAATCAGGTAAGGAATCAGGACAAGCTATAGGAAGGGGCGATGCCTTAATGGCTCACAGGTCTTTCTCGGTTCAACCTGAGTGTTCCTGGAATGCTCTTAAGCTCTTCCAGAGTGACACAGCATGCAGGGTCCTGACATATTCAGTCCCGGGGATGGCCCCCAGTCCCTGGTCACCTTCAGTGTGTCTCTGCCACTAGCTCAGGGCCTTCTTTGGCATGAATTTGTCATCTTTTATTCCTTTATGTGGTTTCTAATAGGTATATGGAGATCTTGCAGAACATATGATTCACCCTGTAAAATGGATTTCATTGTGTCCACAGAGTTGTGCAACTATTACCACCATTCATTTTAGGATATTTTTCTCACCTCAAAAAGAACCCTAAAGCCTCAGCTGTTAGTATCCCTCTCCCCCATCATCCCCAGGCCCTGGTGACCCTTGTCCCCTTCCTGCCTTTGCAGACCCCCTTGCTCTGGACATTGCATGTGAATGGAATGGTACACTGCATAGTCCAATGATTGATATTTAAAACCTGGGTGCAACCAGGGTGCGGTGGTTCAAGCCTGTAATACCAGCACTTTGGGAGGCCAAGGTGAGAGGATTACATGAGCTCAGGGGTTCGAGACCAGCCTGGGCAACTTGGTGAGACTGTGTCTCTGTAACAAATAAATAAATAGTTAGCCTGGCATGGTAGCACATGCCTGTAGTTCCAGCTACTTGGAATGCTGAGGTGAAAAGGATCTCCTGAGCCCAGCAAGTCAAGGCTGCGGTGGCAGTGAGTGTGCCACTGCACTCCAATCTGGACAGCAGAGTGAGACTTTGACTCAAAAAATAAAAATATAAAAAATAAAACACCAGTGCAGACAAGTGAAGCCCATCTGTATACCGGGGTTGCCACCTAGGGGTGACCAATTCAAATCAAGATCCACTTTGTTAAGGGGCTTAATTTTTAATTTAGGATCATCTGTGTAAAACACACTCAGTTCACAGTCCAGAAGAAAGTGTTATAAAAACATAAAATGAAGAGAGAAGACATCACTCAGACAGACTTCCATAGAGAGTATAACATCATCGTGATAATGGAACTCTGGAATAACCTCCTGCAGGGTGTAGGCAGCGAGCACCACTGTCTTTTTTGCAGATGGGGAAACTGAGGTCCAAATTTGCCCATAAAATTAGTGGCATCTCCTACATTAAAATTGGATTTCCGGGTGCCAAGTTCTAGGGTATTTTGAAATGAGATTTCTTCCAGAAACACAAATTTTAAAGAAGACAAAAAACCTTTTCCCCTTGTTTATAAGCAAGAAGTTAGATAATACCTTGCCCAGGGGATGGGTTGGACCCTGACTCTGTCCCCAGTAGCTGTGCTGGGTTAATCCAGTTGTGTTTTGAAGCACAGGTTATTGCCCCATATCAGAGGGAAAAACTAAGGCACAGAGATGCTAAGTACTTTTCCCAAGGCCACACAGTCAGTAAGAGGAGGCACAAGGACTTCAAACCCTGTCCCTTCTGTGGCCAGACCTGAGGACTGCCCTGCCTCCCTATGTCCTGTGGAATCCTCTGAATTGGGGAAATTAGAAAGATTGACTCCAGAGTCATTATCCCACAAGCCCTTTTGGTGTCTGCTGGGTGGGCGAGATCTCTGGTGGGCTCTGCCAGTCAAATATCTGAGACCACATCTCAGGCTGCCAGGAGGAGAGAAGAAATGGGGGTCTCCAGAGTCAGCCCTGCTGTAACTTTAGCACAGCTAGAGTTAGTTAGAGCTAGTTAGTTAGAGCTAGTTAACTCACCCCTCTGCCTCTCCAAGTTTCAGGGACTTCTGGATGTCACATAAGATGCTCCAAGTAAAGGTTCTGGGTAGATGAATGGATGAGTGTGAGCTTGGGTTGCACAGGCTCCACAAATCACACCACAGTCCATACTGCACACCGGTGTCATGTTGGGAAGTCCTCCCACCAGGACCCATGAGCCCTCCCAGAGAGAAGCCACACTGACAATACAATGAGCAGAGGCCCATCCCCAGATGCTGTAGGTGGCCCTCGCCTAGACTAGAGAATCAAGCCATCCTACTGGATGCTCACATCCTCCCTTCTACCTCCCACACTTCCAGGCCATCAGCAAAGCACCTTGAAAGACATCCTTGTCCTTCCCACACTCCACGAAGCTGTTAGCCACAGACCTGCTTCCCACCCTTCGCCCACTCTCCCAATGTATTTTTGGCTCTGCCTTTGCACCCAAAGAGCCACAAGGGCAGATTTGACCTCAACCTAGTTTTTCTAAGAACACTCTGACCTACTTGCTAATGTTGCTTCCCTTCTCCTCCTTGCAGTCAGACTGCAACCTACACCTACACCTGCACTGGTCAGACAACCCCTATGTATTGGGCACCATGCACACCAAGGACATTGCCCCAGGCCTCATCATGGGTGCAGGTAGGTGGCAGTCTTCACAGTCAGCTGGTGGGTGCCATAACAGTATGAGGGTAGCTCCATTCTCAAGGGTAAAAATTGATAGTCATGGGCCTGGGACCATTAGAGGGCAGTGTCACTGCATCTCCAGAAAGATGGCATAATCTGAGGGGTAAATGCATAGCCAAATGTGGGCATATGATACTTGTTGGCTGAATGTAAGAATGATAGATGAAAAGAAGGATAAATGGATGGATGGATGGGTGGATGATGAATAGATGATGAATGGATGAATAGATGGGTGAATGGATGGATAAATGATTGATGAATGAATTAATAGATGGGAGAATGGGTAGGTGGGTAGATGAATGGATGGATGATTGATGAGTGGATGCATGGATAATGGATGATGGATGGATGGAAGACAGATATTAGATGGTAGATAGAAAGGTAATGAATGGAAAGATGGATAAATGAGTGGATGAATGACTGGGTGGATGATGGATAGATGGGTGGATGGATGGATGATTGGTAGATGGATGGAGGATGGATGTATGGATGGATGGGTGAATGGACCGACCAATGGTTGGATGGATAATGGATGATGAATGGATGGTTGAATGACAGATGATGGATGGTGGATGGATATATGAATGATGGATAGAAGGATGATTGGATGAATGATGGATAGAAGGATGGATAAATGGAAGGATCCAGGGATGGATGATGAATGGAAGCATGGATACATGGATTGATAGATGGATGATGGGTGGAGGGGAGGACGAATGGATATGAATGGAAAGTTTGATAAATGGATGGATGGGTCATGGGTGGATGGATGGAGATATTGATAATAAATGGATGAATGGTAGGTGAATGAATGGATAATGGATGATGGTTGGATGACAGATGATGGATGGTGAATGAATAATGGATAAAAAGATGGATGGATGGATGGATGGATG
>NW_007222077.1:0-7282 GCF_000164805.1 Carlito syrichta | reverse complement strand
GGGTGAGGATGAAGTAAATCAGAGCAGAGACCCGCCATCTGTAGCACAGAGTAAATAGGCAGGAAGACCAAATCCCTTTCCTTTGGACCTCTCCCTCTTCCCACAATGTCCCCAAGGCCTAGAATACCCCTTCTCTTTTTCTTGTGCAGCAAGTTCTACTGACACCTGAAAACCCTAACCACATGCCCCTTCCACTTGGGAAACTTTCACTGGACATACTTGAACTCATCTGTCACTCTGTCTCAGTTTCCTCGTGTGTAAAATAGAGCAACAGAGCCTATTTTACAGGATTATTCATTCAGCAAGTGTTGCATATGAGGCACTGTTCTGGGTGTTCAGAATATCCAGTAAACAAAACAGAAAATGGTCCCTGTGGTGATGGGACATAGGCCTGGCACATAGGTTCCAGAAAATGGTGGCAGGCACCCTGCCTCTGCACCTGCCAGTCCCCTTGTTAGCACCCAGGGCCATTGTATTGAGAGATGAACAGAATCAGTTCATCTTCCCAAACAGAGATCTCAGAGCCTGGAGAGCCAGGGCAAGACTCTGTGGCCTCAGGGTGGTGGCTACATGGGCAGGGACACCCACCTTACCCTAAGCCATGTCACAGCTCTGACTCTCCACACTCTCTTGGGGCCTGTCACAAGTCCCCCTCCTGCTAACACCTGTTGACCTGCAGAGATTTAGTTACCTGCCCTTGGTAAAACTGCTTCAGAGAACAGAATTGCTGTGAGAAGGCTAATTTCTGTATCATCCTCAGCAAACTTAGGCCATATTAAATTTGTCAAAACAAGTTTTTGCCAAGAATAGATTATTTTCTGTGATTGTGCAGTGAGGAGGCAACCTCTGTGTGATTTTTTGTCCCAGCCTTAAAATGCTGAAAATAGAGCAAGCTGGCAAGCGTGCAACCCAAGGCTGGCATGGAGTGCCCACCTAGGTACCAAGGTGGGGAAACAGTATGCACAGGGATTCCATGCAGCACAGCAGACATGAAGGTAAAGCCTCGGGGTTAGAAGCCCGGTTTATCTGGTGTTTGTGACTGTGTCATCTGGAAGGGGAAAATGCAGGATGGGACTCACTCAACCACACTTCTGTTACCAAAACGCCAGGGGTCTGAGTGGGTTCCTGTTTTCCACATAGAGAGCCTGACTGAGACCAGTATTGCCAGAGAAGAAATATTTTTATTTGGTTGGTAATAGTCAAAGAGAAGGGGAGTTTCCTTACCAAATAAGTCTCCGGGTCCAACTGAAGTCACGGATTATATGGTAGGGCAGGGATGTAGAAAACAGGAACTGGGAGGGATGAGGAAGACAAGTTGGTGGACAGGAACTGGGAAGGGGTGAGGGAGAAGAGTTGGTGAGTAGGAACTGGGAATAGATAAGGAGGAGTTAGTCAACAGGAATTGGGGAGGGATGAGGAATATGGCTAAATAGCAGGAATTGGGCGGTGGTGAGGAAGAGGGGTTGGTGAGCGGGAACTGGGGAGGGGTGTGGGAGAGGAGTTGGGGAACAGGAACTTGGGTGGGAGGAGAAAGAGGGGTTGGTGTCTCATTTTCTGGATGCTGTTATCTGTCGAGTTTCTGTTCCTTAGGCCTGGGGTTAGGTTTCCTGAGAAAAGAAACTCAGATAAGACAAATGTAAGTTTCAAGCTTTAAGACCAGGAGTGTTAGTTTCTATGTTTATTCAAAAAAGAATGTACCCATCAGTTGTATGGGTTTTGGGCTGTCACATCCTTTCCATGAACAGGGCAAACTGGTTTAAGGCTTATTTCTCATCATAAAAGAATCCCTGCTCATTGTAAAATACTTAGAAAATGCAAACATTCATGAGAAGGGACATAAGGCACATCTGGGGTCATACCACCCAGAGGTGATAGTTATACAGGTTTTTCTCTGCAATGGTTTAGCTCATATGCACATTAACTGTAGATACCGGGGAGACACCAATAAGTGGGGAGGCGGGAAGGGAGGTGAGAGTTCAGAAATTCCTGTGGGTTACAATGTTTCCTATCTGAGGAATGGGCCACCTGAGACCCAATCCCCGCCCTGAGACCCTATATGTCCACATAACAAACATGCGCTTGTACTCCCTAATTCTAAAATGTGAGGGGTAGAAAAGTCATGATTGGGATTCTGGTGTGCATGTGACCTTCCAGCCCTGTTGTTCTTGTGACTCTGAATGACACCTCTTTCCAGGTGGTTCTTCAGCTCCCTGCCTTGTGATGTCTCCTTCCAGCAGTGGGGAAACCAAGGAATTTCTTTAGTAGATGAGTGGTATGATTCATCTATTTTGGGATGATCACTGGAAGATAGGTTTGAATGCATACCTCTTGAATTCAGGATAAAACTCCATTCCTTCCTTGTGCAGCCTAGAGTAAGGTGTCCTCAACATGAGCTGAGCAGAGAGCTGAGCAAGCTGGGCATCTACCTGGCTAAAGACATGGCCCCTTTCCTCCATCCTTCTGAAAGGCTTTGATGTCTTGCTAGACACTTCCTTAGGGCACGCTGACCTTGTGTGCAGAAGGAGCAGAGAAGAAGGAGTCTTGGAGACAGCGTGGACCTCACCACTTGGCCTACTTCCCAGTCCTCTCCAGCCCTGCAGGTACCTGGTTCCACCTGTCAGGACCAGAGTGTTCAGCACCAACTCCCGTGGCCCCAGCCCTTGATGTCTCCTGCTCTCATCCTGAGGGGTCTTGGAAGACCCCTTTCTCTGCCCCCATGCACCAGAGGGGGAGTCCTGGGGCTCTTGCTGTCAGCTGGTCTGTCACATGTGCAAGGTATCCAGGTGCCTTGTGGGTCAGGTCGGCACATCCAGGCCTGTCAGTGTCAGACTAGGTCTTCATCTGCTGTTCCAGCCTCTTGTGAAAGGGTGTGGGTTGGATTCCAGCCTTCAGACACCAGCAGATTACCCAAGGCTGCTCTAGAATCAGGTGGGAAGACACCTGGGTGGCCATCAGTAGGCCCCTAAAGGAACGTAAAGGGTCGGTAGCTCTGCCTTTGTTTGCCAGTGACCTGTGGGCCATAGATGACCACAGGGAACCCTGAGGAGGGTTCTGCCTCTAACCCAACAAATGTCCAGCAACGAGGACAGGCCACCAGCCATAAGGGGCAGGGGGGAGGCATCCAGGGACCATAAAGCCATGTCCCTGACTCTACTGTGCCCCCCCCCACAGAAAGTCATCTGATATGCCTGCTCACCAGGGGAGTGAAAAAGGTTAACAGAGACAGCCGGGGAGCACAGGCCCCTCCATGGCCCATCACCCCCCTCTTATTTATGCCTGATATGTGCAGGTGGGCAGGGGGATAGGACTGAAAGTGATGCCAAGTTGCATGGGGTGAAGTTGTTCATGAGTCCTTGGATCACATCAAAAGGAATTTCAGAGTGAGACTCAGAAAGGTTTAAAGTACAGTTTATTAGAAAGAAATGGCATGCTCAAGAGAGAACATGAGTGGTCTTAGGGCAAAAGCACCCTCCTTCTGTTAACAGTGAGTTTTTGTATTTCTGAAGTGATGGTCAAGCAACCTGTTTCTAAGCTCAACTTTGATCACAGGTGTCAGTTCTTATTGTTTTACTCTGAAGTTTTGCCCATGTCTGGAGGAACTTTTCAGATAATAGGAAAGCTGCTCCTTAATTATGTTTTCTCTTACAGCACCGTGCCTCAATATCCCTGGTAACTTCTGTCCTGTTCCTGGTCCTCGTAGCCAGTCACCACATCTTCTAGATTCGGGCCTGGATTTCAGTCAATGTGTAGTTGTTTAAAAGAGTTATGTCCCAGTAAGACTGTGCCCAGATGCAGGTGCCTGACTACCTGGATTCTTAGCTATCTAAACCTGCCTGTCTCCATTTAGGTGATGCTGGCCATCCTGCCTTGAAAGGTCTCACCACAGCCATTAACTCACAGACCTGCTTTTCAATCAGGTAAGGAATCAGGACAAGCTATAGGAAGGGGCGATGCCTTAATGGCTCACAGGTCTTTCTCGGTTCAACCTGAGTGTTCCTGGAATGCTCTTAAGCTCTTCCAGAGTGACACAGCATGCAGGGTCCTGACATATTCAGTCCCGGGGATGGCCCCCAGTCCCTGGTCACCTTCAGTGTGTCTCTGCCACTAGCTCAGGGCCTTCTTTGGCATGAATTTGTCATCTTTTATTCCTTTATGTGGTTTCTAATAGGTATATGGAGATCTTGCAGAACATATGATTCACCCTGTAAAATGGATTTCATTGTGTCCACAGAGTTGTGCAACTATTACCACCATTCATTTTAGGATATTTTTCTCACCTCAAAAAGAACCCTAAAGCCTCAGCTGTTAGTATCCCTCTCCCCCATCATCCCCAGGCCCTGGTGACCCTTGTCCCCTTCCTGCCTTTGCAGACCCCCTTGCTCTGGACATTGCATGTGAATGGAATGGTACACTGCATAGTCCAATGATTGATATTTAAAACCTGGGTGCAACCAGGGTGCGGTGGTTCAAGCCTGTAATACCAGCACTTTGGGAGGCCAAGGTGAGAGGATTACATGAGCTCAGGGGTTCGAGACCAGCCTGGGCAACTTGGTGAGACTGTGTCTCTGTAACAAATAAATAAATAGTTAGCCTGGCATGGTAGCACATGCCTGTAGTTCCAGCTACTTGGAATGCTGAGGTGAAAAGGATCTCCTGAGCCCAGCAAGTCAAGGCTGCGGTGGCAGTGAGTGTGCCACTGCACTCCAATCTGGACAGCAGAGTGAGACTTTGACTCAAAAAATAAAAATATAAAAAATAAAACACCAGTGCAGACAAGTGAAGCCCATCTGTATACCGGGGTTGCCACCTAGGGGTGACCAATTCAAATCAAGATCCACTTTGTTAAGGGGCTTAATTTTTAATTTAGGATCATCTGTGTAAAACACACTCAGTTCACAGTCCAGAAGAAAGTGTTATAAAAACATAAAATGAAGAGAGAAGACATCACTCAGACAGACTTCCATAGAGAGTATAACATCATCGTGATAATGGAACTCTGGAATAACCTCCTGCAGGGTGTAGGCAGCGAGCACCACTGTCTTTTTTGCAGATGGGGAAACTGAGGTCCAAATTTGCCCATAAAATTAGTGGCATCTCCTACATTAAAATTGGATTTCCGGGTGCCAAGTTCTAGGGTATTTTGAAATGAGATTTCTTCCAGAAACACAAATTTTAAAGAAGACAAAAAACCTTTTCCCCTTGTTTATAAGCAAGAAGTTAGATAATACCTTGCCCAGGGGATGGGTTGGACCCTGACTCTGTCCCCAGTAGCTGTGCTGGGTTAATCCAGTTGTGTTTTGAAGCACAGGTTATTGCCCCATATCAGAGGGAAAAACTAAGGCACAGAGATGCTAAGTACTTTTCCCAAGGCCACACAGTCAGTAAGAGGAGGCACAAGGACTTCAAACCCTGTCCCTTCTGTGGCCAGACCTGAGGACTGCCCTGCCTCCCTATGTCCTGTGGAATCCTCTGAATTGGGGAAATTAGAAAGATTGACTCCAGAGTCATTATCCCACAAGCCCTTTTGGTGTCTGCTGGGTGGGCGAGATCTCTGGTGGGCTCTGCCAGTCAAATATCTGAGACCACATCTCAGGCTGCCAGGAGGAGAGAAGAAATGGGGGTCTCCAGAGTCAGCCCTGCTGTAACTTTAGCACAGCTAGAGTTAGTTAGAGCTAGTTAGTTAGAGCTAGTTAACTCACCCCTCTGCCTCTCCAAGTTTCAGGGACTTCTGGATGTCACATAAGATGCTCCAAGTAAAGGTTCTGGGTAGATGAATGGATGAGTGTGAGCTTGGGTTGCACAGGCTCCACAAATCACACCACAGTCCATACTGCACACCGGTGTCATGTTGGGAAGTCCTCCCACCAGGACCCATGAGCCCTCCCAGAGAGAAGCCACACTGACAATACAATGAGCAGAGGCCCATCCCCAGATGCTGTAGGTGGCCCTCGCCTAGACTAGAGAATCAAGCCATCCTACTGGATGCTCACATCCTCCCTTCTACCTCCCACACTTCCAGGCCATCAGCAAAGCACCTTGAAAGACATCCTTGTCCTTCCCACACTCCACGAAGCTGTTAGCCACAGACCTGCTTCCCACCCTTCGCCCACTCTCCCAATGTATTTTTGGCTCTGCCTTTGCACCCAAAGAGCCACAAGGGCAGATTTGACCTCAACCTAGTTTTTCTAAGAACACTCTGACCTACTTGCTAATGTTGCTTCCCTTCTCCTCCTTGCAGTCAGACTGCAACCTACACCTACACCTGCACTGGTCAGACAACCCCTATGTATTGGGCACCATGCACACCAAGGACATTGCCCCAGGCCTCATCATGGGTGCAGGTAGGTGGCAGTCTTCACAGTCAGCTGGTGGGTGCCATAACAGTATGAGGGTAGCTCCATTCTCAAGGGTAAAAATTGATAGTCATGGGCCTGGGACCATTAGAGGGCAGTGTCACTGCATCTCCAGAAAGATGGCATAATCTGAGGGGTAAATGCATAGCCAAATGTGGGCATATGATACTTGTTGGCTGAATGTAAGAATGATAGATGAAAAGAAGGATAAATGGATGGATGGATGGGTGGATGATGAATAGATGATGAATGGATGAATAGATGGGTGAATGGATGGATAAATGATTGATGAATGAATTAATAGATGGGAGAATGGGTAGGTGGGTAGATGAATGGATGGATGATTGATGAGTGGATGCATGGATAATGGATGATGGATGGATGGAAGACAGATATTAGATGGTAGATAGAAAGGTAATGAATGGAAAGATGGATAAATGAGTGGATGAATGACTGGGTGGATGATGGATAGATGGGTGGATGGATGGATGATTGGTAGATGGATGGAGGATGGATGTATGGATGGATGGGTGAATGGACCGACCAATGGTTGGATGGATAATGGATGATGAATGGATGGTTGAATGACAGATGATGGATGGTGGATGGATATATGAATGATGGATAGAAGGATGATTGGATGAATGATGGATAGAAGGATGGATAAATGGAAGGATCCAGGGATGGATGATGAATGGAAGCATGGATACATGGATTGATAGATGGATGATGGGTGGAGGGGAGGACGAATGGATATGAATGGAAAGTTTGATAAATGGATGGATGGGTCATGGGTGGATGGATGGAGATATTGATAATAAATGGATGAATGGTAGGTGAATGAATGGATAATGGATGATGGTTGGATGACAGATGATGGATGGTGAATGAATAATGGATAAAAAGATGGATGGATGGATGGATGGATG
>NW_007222076.1:0-808 GCF_000164805.1 Carlito syrichta | reverse complement strand
AAAAGAAAGTGTTAGGCATTTTTATAAGAAAAATAGAAATCTCAGAGAAAGTAAATTTTTAAGCGGATTTGGCTGAAAATGATTTTTCTTTTTATCATTGAAGAATATTTTCTCATGTCACAGAAAATGCCTTTGAAAAAAATTATTTTAAAATATTAATGTAATAAAAATGGATTTTTATTTTTGTGTAATAATCAAAGAAAGTAAAGATTTCACCATTAGATATGAGTCCTGTAACGTGATTTTGTGAGGATCTATACTAATATTCATTTTTTCTTATCAACCTGATGTTGCAAACATATATACTAATGTTCAATTATGTACTTTACTCAATACATAAACCTTAGAATAGCAAAGTATGAAAGGACACTTCACCTTTACATGACCTTCTCTAAATAGAACTTTCCTCCTTCAAGCTTTTGATAGGTCTTGGAGTGCAGACAACTTGAGTTTATATTTTCTGACAAGTATTGTTAAGTGCTTTCTTCCTCTGGTAAGTTATGATAGAATTGTATGCTCTGTAAAAAGGAGAAGCATATAGTAGATTTGGCATTTTTATATAAAAACCAAAAATTTGTGGAGTGTTAGAAAAATAGGAATTAAAACTATTTGCTGAAGTATGTAACATATGGTTGTTTTCTGGGCTCAGACTTTGGCAAGTAATCAGCAGCAGTTTTACTTTCTTTGAAACTACAATTAAAATGTTTATAAGAACTAAGGGAAAAATGTGAATAAAAATTGCTATGGCATTGGCAACTAAAAGAATAGATATTGATTAAGCATACAAAATTTAAATAGGATTGCAATT
>NW_007222075.1:0-327 GCF_000164805.1 Carlito syrichta | reverse complement strand
CTGCTAAATAGACAGAAATTGGAACCATTTCCCCTGAAAACTGGAACAACACAAGGATTCGACTCTCACCCTTCCTGTTCAACATAGTTTTGGAAGTTCTAGGTAGAGCAATCAGAGAAGAGAAGATAATCAGGGTTATCCAGATAGGAAAAGAGGTAATCAAGTTATCCCTCTTTGCAGGCAACATGATTCTATACCTCGAAAACCCAAGAGAATATGTCAAAAACCTTGCAGTAATAAAGGACTTTGGGAAAGTCTCAGGGTATAAAATAAATGTGCAAAAGACAATAGTATTTCTATACACCAATAATAAACAAACAGAAACCC
>NW_007222074.1:0-714 GCF_000164805.1 Carlito syrichta | reverse complement strand
CGAAATTGGAACCATTTCCCCTGAAAACTGGAACAACACAAGGATTCCCACTCTCACCCTTCCTGTTCAACATAGTTTTGGAAGTTCTAGGTAGAGCAATCAGAGAAGAGAAGATAATCAGGGTTATCCAGATAGGAAAAGAGGTAATCAAGTTATCCCTCTTTGCAGGCAACATGATTCTATACCTCGAAAACCCAAGAGAATATGTCAAAAACCTTGCAGTAATAAAGGACTTTGGGAAAGTCTCAGGGTATAAAATAAATGTGCAAAAGACAATAGTATTTCTATACACCAATAATAAACAAACAGAAACCCAAATAAAAAGCCCAAATCCATTCACAATAGCCACACACAAAAAATGAAATACCTTGGATTATTCCTAACCAGAGACATGAATGACCTTTACAATGAAAACTACAAAGCACTGCCAAAGAAATCAAAGATGACACAAACAAGTCAAAAAATATTCCATTCTCATGGATTGGAAGAATCAACATTGTTAAGATGTCCATTCTACCTAAGGTAATCTACAGATTTAATGCAATAGCCATCAAATTACCACCAACATCCTTCTCAGACCCAGAAACAACAGTACAGGAATTCATATGGAAACATGAATGACCACGAAGAGCCAAAACAAGCCTCAGCAAAAAAAAAAAAAAAAAAGCAGGAGGTATCACGCTCCCAGACTTTAAACTTTATTATAAAGCTACA
>NW_007222073.1:0-756 GCF_000164805.1 Carlito syrichta | reverse complement strand
CGTAATCCCATGCCTTTGGGAGGCTGAGGTGAGTGGATTGCCTGAGCCCGCGGGTTGGAGACCCACCTGGGCAACTTGGCGAGACCTCATCTCTACAATAAATAAAAAATGAGCCAGGCGTGGTAGCGCGCGCCTGTAATTCTGGCTACACGGAAGGCTGAGGCGGAAGGATCGCCGGAGCCCAGTGGATCGAGACTGCGGTGGCCGGGAGCGGCCACTGCACTCCAGTCTGGGCGATAGAGTGAAACTCCAAATCAAAAAAAAAAAAAAAAAAAAAGAATCATTATTGGATAAATAAAAGGCTTCAATATATGCTGCTTATAAGAAACTCACCTTACAGTAAAGACACACATAAACCGAAAGTAAAGGGATTGAAAAAGATATTCCACAGAAATGGAAACCAGAAATGAGCAGGAGATTTTACACTTAGATAAAAGGGTCTTTAAGTGATAAACATTAAAAAAAGTAAATAAAGTTATTATGTATATTATGTAATTATAAAAAGATTAAATCATCAAGAGGCTATAACAATGCCAAACATATATATAGCCAACACTGAAGCATCCAGATTCATAAAGAAAATGTTACTGGATCTAAAGAGAGACAGAGAGAGAGAGACTGTAATATTGCAATAGTGGAAGAATTAGTTACCTCATTCTCAGCACTAAATATATTATCTAGATGGAAAACTAACAAAGAAACATTGGATTTAAACTGTACTTCAGATTAAATGTACCCAACAGACATTTACAGAAC
>NW_007222072.1:0-768 GCF_000164805.1 Carlito syrichta | reverse complement strand
TCATTGCTTCTCATTGTTAGTGACTTACTGCAAGATGATAACCAACAAGTTTCTCTCCCCACAGTCAGTCAATCAATCAAAGATCTTGTTAAATAATTGCATTGGCCTTAATTGGACTTTATACTCTGAAAAAGATTTATAGAACGTCTGAACCGTAGTGACTGAAAATATTCACAAAGCAAAGGTAAACATGGCTCCCAGATTCTCCTGTGCTGTTGTAATTTGGGGGTCTTTCATGACAAATACGTTATTAAAGAGCTTTATAGTTATTACTAAGAACTCATCAGCTTGCTTTCATGCAAAAGGACAGAAAACAGACTGATTCTCACAGTCTTACAGAGACATAGGCACCAATCAAAGAGGAAAAAAAAATAGTTGTAAGTTTAGTGAAGTCACTGAAAAGGACTGTTCATATGTTTCCAAGCATGGCTAGAGAATAATAATCAGCCTTTGAATATTGGGTGCTCCCAAGTGCCTGATGTGTTTTAGACATTCAAATGACTTTTACAGAAAAAAATTAAATAAGATGCAGAATATAGAGAAAATAAATTTGAGCAGAATTGATTGCTATATTCACCTACATTCTCTTCGTTTGTGGGGGGAAAAGAAACCCTCCATGAAAACCTCCAAGAGAGAGGAAGTGAGAATTACAAAAAGCAAAAATTAAAGTGGAAGCAAAAAATGTTTGTCAAGGGGAAACACAAGGGATAAAAATAAACCAAATTCTCTTTGCATTTATGTACTCATAATTTTTCCACTGGGTACATT
>NW_007222071.1:0-2047 GCF_000164805.1 Carlito syrichta | reverse complement strand
GACAATTTATACTCCCTCATGGATAGCTTACACAGGCTTAAAAAATACGTTTTCTAAATTCCAGCGTTAAACCAAAGCATAATATTTTAATGCCATTTAACATTATTCCTTAATGATGTATATTAAGTAGACATTGTGATTAGTGCAATAAAATATGCATTGTGTAAAGAAACTATAAAACTGTTAAACTATCGTTTTAAATTTTAAAGCACATAACTACATGGTAAAATATTACAAGGTGTAAATTGCAATTATACTTCAGTGACAATGGGCAGCACGGCAAATAGATGCACCTCTAGCTGTCCTCAAAGCCATTTTTCTCATATTCAATCACATCGGTGACTGCAACCTCTGAACATCCATTTCTCTACCTTACCCATCTGGAGAGTTTTATATATTTTGTAAAGATGGCTTTCATGAAGCATATTTCATCTTCCTTTATCAGTGGAGAATGTTGCCTCTTCAGGTCTTGAAGCAATTTGCAAATGCACATTGCAACATGCCTGCTTTGGATGCTGCTGTTAGAATACTGAAGAGTAGAATGAAAGACAATAGTTTCAGTAAGACCCCTCAAGGAAGAGGGCTTCCATGAGTCAGTTTTGGACTTGTCAGCTACATTTCAAAGGAACAGTATTTTTCTGCACAAGTTTTCAGCATGTGTTTGATTTGGGGCACAGTGTAACCAGGAATGCCTCTGCTTTCTTGGTTGTCTGACTTGAGCATTAAAAACTCCTTAGTTAACCTGCGTTTTAGGAGCAGCACAATATATGCTTTCACGTTTAGCGGAGGCGTAGAAATAATTATAGTATCAATGAGTCAGGCTGGCTTTTTATTGATTGATGGCCTCACTTGCAAAAGAAAATGAGTGGATATGGTGCAAAGCACTTTATTAATCATTTTTAAATTCCAAGTTTCTGAATAGCACTCTTTCATTATCCTTCTAAGGGAAATCAACCAAAGTACTTTATTTGTCTATATATCTTGGAATTAAGAAAAAAATACCCCACATCTGTATCAGATGATACGTTAGTATTTTTTTTAAGTGACATGCTGGATTTACTTCTGTAAATGAGCTCAGTTATTACCAAATCACAGAAGCAAGGTCTTCTCTCATTGCTTCTCATTGTTAGTGACTTACTGCAAGATGATAACCAACAAGTTTCTCTCCCCACAGTCAGTCAATCAATCAAAGATCTTGTTAAATAATTGCATTGGCCTTAATTGGACTTTATACTCTGAAAAAGATTTATAGAACGTCTGAACCGTAGTGACTGAAAATATTCACAAAGCAAAGGTAAACATGGCTCCCAGATTCTCCTGTGCTGTTGTAATTTGGGGGTCTTTCATGACAAATACGTTATTAAAGAGCTTTATAGTTATTACTAAGAACTCATCAGCTTGCTTTCATGCAAAAGGACAGAAAACAGACTGATTCTCACAGTCTTACAGAGACATAGGCACCAATCAAAGAGGAAAAAAAAATAGTTGTAAGTTTAGTGAAGTCACTGAAAAGGACTGTTCATATGTTTCCAAGCATGGCTAGAGAATAATAATCAGCCTTTGAATATTGGGTGCTCCCAAGTGCCTGATGTGTTTTAGACATTCAAATGACTTTTACAGAAAAAAATTAAATAAGATGCAGAATATAGAGAAAATAAATTTGAGCAGAATTGATTGCTATATTCACCTACATTCTCTTCGTTTGTGGGGGGAAAAGAAACCCTCCATGAAAACCTCCAAGAGAGAGGAAGTGAGAATTACAAAAAGCAAAAATTAAAGTGGAAGCAAAAAATGTTTGTCAAGGGGAAACACAAGGGATAAAAATAAACCAAATTCTCTTTGCATTTATGTACTCATAATTTTTCCACTGGGTACATTTGCACAGTTGGAATTAGGGGAAAAAAAAGCAAATTTCCCACTAGCACATTTGTTAGAAGAGGAAAAAGGGAAAAAAGCCCCGTAGGTCAAG
The DNA here is from genome assembly GCF_000164805.1 of Carlito syrichta. Taxonomy (NCBI): domain Eukaryota; kingdom Metazoa; phylum Chordata; class Mammalia; order Primates; family Tarsiidae; genus Carlito; species Carlito syrichta. The sequence continues at coordinate 78 of NW_007222071.1, read as the reverse complement.
TCTCACGGAGAGAATGCCAAATGTCTTTGTGTCCAGTTATTTATGGTTTCAGATAATTGTACAGAAAATATCAAATTT
>NW_007222070.1:0-762 GCF_000164805.1 Carlito syrichta | reverse complement strand
TCCAAGAGAGAGGAAGTGAGAATTACAAAAAGCAAAAATTAAAGTGGAAGCAAAAAATGTTTGTCAAGGGGAAACACAAGGGATAAAAATAAACCAAATTCTCTTTGCATTTATGTACTCATAATTTTTCCACTGGGTACATTTGCACAGTTGGAATTAGGGGAAAAAAAAGCAAATTTCCCACTAGCACATTTGTTAGAAGAGGAAAAAGGGAAAAAAGCCCCGTAGGTCAAGTCTCACGGAGAGAATGCCAAATGTCTTTGTGTCCAGTTATTTATGGTTTCAGATAATTGTACAGAAAATATCAAATTTGCATAGTGTGATTATTGCTGATTATTTATCTAGCAGTCAAAATGTTTCAGTGGTTCCTAGGATGACAGATTGACAAGTCCTTAAAACTCATTCATTTTATGAAATTTGCATGTAATTAGGCAATAATGAAGGGATGTTTGTGGACAGAGGATTATACTACAATATGCTGGAAGCAATTCAAATGCTTGACAAAGTGTTAACATTATCTTCAGATTCAACCAAGCCTTAAATGCTTGGCTCAAAATCACTAAATGCATGAATTGGGTACAGAAGATTTAGAAAATTATCAATGGAGCAAAATGCTTTTTTTTCCCCCACTTTTTAAAGCATATTCACTTACTAGACTTAACTATATTTAGGGGTATTGTTGAATTCAAATTAGTCAGTCATGGTCTAGGATTTGAAGAGTAAAGGCGGGGAGAAAAGACAATATGCTTATATGAAACAGCA
>NW_007222069.1:0-2047 GCF_000164805.1 Carlito syrichta | reverse complement strand
AAGGGAAATCAACCAAAGTACTTTATTTGTCTATATATCTTGGAATTAAGAAAAAAATACCCCACATCTGTATCAGATGATACGTTAGTATTTTTTTTAAGTGACATGCTGGATTTACTTCTGTAAATGAGCTCAGTTATTACCAAATCACAGAAGCAAGGTCTTCTCTCATTGCTTCTCATTGTTAGTGACTTACTGCAAGATGATAACCAACAAGTTTCTCTCCCCACAGTCAGTCAATCAATCAAAGATCTTGTTAAATAATTGCATTGGCCTTAATTGGACTTTATACTCTGAAAAAGATTTATAGAACGTCTGAACCGTAGTGACTGAAAATATTCACAAAGCAAAGGTAAACATGGCTCCCAGATTCTCCTGTGCTGTTGTAATTTGGGGGTCTTTCATGACAAATACGTTATTAAAGAGCTTTATAGTTATTACTAAGAACTCATCAGCTTGCTTTCATGCAAAAGGACAGAAAACAGACTGATTCTCACAGTCTTACAGAGACATAGGCACCAATCAAAGAGGAAAAAAAAATAGTTGTAAGTTTAGTGAAGTCACTGAAAAGGACTGTTCATATGTTTCCAAGCATGGCTAGAGAATAATAATCAGCCTTTGAATATTGGGTGCTCCCAAGTGCCTGATGTGTTTTAGACATTCAAATGACTTTTACAGAAAAAAATTAAATAAGATGCAGAATATAGAGAAAATAAATTTGAGCAGAATTGATTGCTATATTCACCTACATTCTCTTCGTTTGTGGGGGGAAAAGAAACCCTCCATGAAAACCTCCAAGAGAGAGGAAGTGAGAATTACAAAAAGCAAAAATTAAAGTGGAAGCAAAAAATGTTTGTCAAGGGGAAACACAAGGGATAAAAATAAACCAAATTCTCTTTGCATTTATGTACTCATAATTTTTCCACTGGGTACATTTGCACAGTTGGAATTAGGGGAAAAAAAAGCAAATTTCCCACTAGCACATTTGTTAGAAGAGGAAAAAGGGAAAAAAGCCCCGTAGGTCAAGTCTCACGGAGAGAATGCCAAATGTCTTTGTGTCCAGTTATTTATGGTTTCAGATAATTGTACAGAAAATATCAAATTTGCATAGTGTGATTATTGCTGATTATTTATCTAGCAGTCAAAATGTTTCAGTGGTTCCTAGGATGACAGATTGACAAGTCCTTAAAACTCATTCATTTTATGAAATTTGCATGTAATTAGGCAATAATGAAGGGATGTTTGTGGACAGAGGATTATACTACAATATGCTGGAAGCAATTCAAATGCTTGACAAAGTGTTAACATTATCTTCAGATTCAACCAAGCCTTAAATGCTTGGCTCAAAATCACTAAATGCATGAATTGGGTACAGAAGATTTAGAAAATTATCAATGGAGCAAAATGCTTTTTTTTCCCCCACTTTTTAAAGCATATTCACTTACTAGACTTAACTATATTTAGGGGTATTGTTGAATTCAAATTAGTCAGTCATGGTCTAGGATTTGAAGAGTAAAGGCGGGGAGAAAAGACAATATGCTTATATGAAACAGCAGTCTCGGTGTCTACTGATTCCGCCTAGAAATTTCAGCTCAACCCCTTTCAAGGTGGGTGACCTTGGGGAGGTCATGCTAGAGCTTCAGCACTTGCACACTCTACACTGTGTGTACAAGGCTTAAAATGATAGTCTGGTCTCAAGTCTGAGAAAGAGTATTTCCTCCCTAATTATAATGGCTTTTAAAATCCGGATGTTTCTTGCAATTGAAGTTTTCAGTAACAGTAATGTTTCTTTTTTCCCCCAGGAAAAAAAGTTGCTTATTTCAATTCACAGCATCTTAAAATTAAGGAATTATAACATTTATAAAGTGAAAAGCACAATGACAGATATAAAGCCAATCCTTAAAAAATGACACCTATTATTATGTGGACTTCTTCCTGCTGAAATCCTACACCATTGCTTCTCTAGGGCTGAGATGGACATTATAAAATCTGCATTTGAAAGTTATAGATTGTCTCTGATCTTCACACAGAAAGTTCTTTTCAAATA
>NW_007222068.1:0-1458 GCF_000164805.1 Carlito syrichta | reverse complement strand
CAGCAGTCTCGGTGTCTACTGATTCCGCCTAGAAATTTCAGCTCAACCCCTTTCAAGGTGGGTGACCTTGGGGAGGTCATGCTAGAGCTTCAGCACTTGCACACTCTACACTGTGTGTACAAGGCTTAAAATGATAGTCTGGTCTCAAGTCTGAGAAAGAGTATTTCCTCCCTAATTATAATGGCTTTTAAAATCCGGATGTTTCTTGCAATTGAAGTTTTCAGTAACAGTAATGTTTCTTTTTTCCCCCAGGAAAAAAAGTTGCTTATTTCAATTCACAGCATCTTAAAATTAAGGAATTATAACATTTATAAAGTGAAAAGCACAATGACAGATATAAAGCCAATCCTTAAAAAATGACACCTATTATTATGTGGACTTCTTCCTGCTGAAATCCTACACCATTGCTTCTCTAGGGCTGAGATGGACATTATAAAATCTGCATTTGAAAGTTATAGATTGTCTCTGATCTTCACACAGAAAGTTCTTTTCAAATAATTGGTGTATATTATGTAAAACGTTTCCTTTCAAAACCAGACTATCTGAAGTATTGGGTTATTATAGTAATTTAAATCAATGAAAATCTTAACAAAGGTTTATGGAGAATTATAAGAATAAGAATTATTTCTTTTGACTGCTGGATCCATAATTTATAACTTGATTTGAGAAGATATATGTTCATTACTTTGTAATTCTACTATGGATTTTTAATAGCATTTTTTTGGACACTGGGAGTGGGAGAAAGTAACCACATTTTACAATACAAAATAGTCAACTAAATTTCTGTGCACAGACAGCAAAAAGCCTTGAATGGCGTCCCAAAAGTTATAGGTCAAGTCAATGAAGACTTCAGGGAGTTTTTTGGACACTGGGAGTGGGACACTGGGAGTGTTCTTTGGACACTGGGAGTGGGGAAAAGCAAACACATTTTGCAATACAAAATAGTCAACTAATTTCTGTACACATACTGCAAAATGTCTTGAATGCTGTTCCAAAGTTATAGACCAAGTCAGTAGAGTCTTCAGGGAGTCTTCAGGTATTTTCCATCAGAAAATTCACCCAATCAATCACATAGACAAAGAACTTTCAAAACCTGAGAACACATTAAAACCCATCGATTTATAAATCTTTGCACCTCCTACTGTAGCTCATTAGTCAATTTAGATAAATTTTAGGCATCGCATTGCAAAACTGAAATCTTACTAAAATACAAAGCTGATTAGGAATTCAATCTTTGATAGAATTTCAAAAAGTCGTCTCACTGAGATGGTTAAATTCAAGTTGGTGTGTCATGGTAAGCTAACAACTATAAAAGACATCCCTATCCCCCAATAATCTATGCTTAACATAATCAAAGTCCACTGTGATTTGGTGACAGAGCTCTGATCTCTATATATTCATTCATGAACTGAAATGCCTTCAAACAAACTGCCCCACAATCTTTAAGTTTTCTGAGTC
>NW_007222067.1:0-649 GCF_000164805.1 Carlito syrichta | reverse complement strand
TGTAGGTAATTGATTTCATCTCACTCTTTTAAATGACTTTCATAGATGCTTTGGAGCCAAGGACTAACCAATCCAGGTGACATTTGCTCACCACAATCCAATCAATTTTATGCCTGAAAGATTGGAAGAAATTAAAAAAAAAACAACCCTGAGATTCACTATGGAACACAGAAGCATAGTGGGTAATTGCTTTTATTTTATGCTCAATCCTAGAAAAATAAATTTGCTCTTTTGAATTAATGAAAATTAAAAAAGAAAAGAAAGTCCAGATAGAGTACTCTGTTCATAAGGAAAAGGTAATGAGCATTTTGCTTAGCAACACAGGTTTAATTATGTTAGCTAATGTAGGAGTGAAACTGGGAACTAAGTTCTCCTGTTGAATTAATATTGATTGACTCCAGACCATATCCTTAAATTGAAGAAAAGAAACAACTTGACCTTTGAAGCCATCAATGTTATAAAGCTTCCTTTAAAAATATAATTTTCTCTAAGGGAAGTTTGATCACTTCTAAGAAGGCTGTCAGCAAACGCTATAATTTTCCAATAATTTGAGCAGGACTCATCTAAAAATGGAGATTGCTGTTCACCCAAAAGTGGAAGAGACATTATTTGCCACTGCAGGTAGGGCAGAGGAATAATTTCTAATGTA
>NW_007222066.1:0-4519 GCF_000164805.1 Carlito syrichta | reverse complement strand
CTTGAACAAATTTGCTCTGTAGAAATACAAGATCCTTCATCAAAATGAAAAGTAGACGTCTGTTTTTAGCTTGGCAGTGACGATATTTGAACAGGTCACTCACTAATTTTTAGTTGGAAATATGAGTGCCTTATCTAGTAGAAATGCAGTCACATCGTCCATTAGAAATTCAGCTGCCAGGTTTGGTGGCTCAGCCTGTAATCCCAGCGCTTTGGGAGGCCGAGGCGAGTGGATTGTCTTAGCCTGCGGGTTCGGGACCTGCCTGGGCAACTTGGTGAGACCTCATTTCTACAATAAATCAAAAATTAGCTGGGTGTGGTAGCGCATGCCTGTAGTTCCAGCTACTTGGAAGGCTGAGGTGGAAGGATTGCCGGAGCCCAGCAAGTCAAGGCTGCAGTGGCCAGGAGCAGCCACTGCACTCTGGTCTGGGTGACAGAGTGAGAATCTAACTCAAAAAAAAAAGAAAGAAAAGAAATTCAACCTTCATTAATGAAGTAACAGACTCCTAGGAAGACATAAAGAGAGTGCCCATGTGCATGATTTCCTGGGATGACGCGTCCTGTGCCTTCCCCATCCTGGCACTGACGTTATTGGCTCTCCCAGTGTGCTGAGAGTTATGGGTGGGAGGCCTGGTACTGACATGGTCACTGCTGGAAGGAGCTCAGTAAATGTGATGTTGAAAACATAATCAATGGTTTGAAAACCTAAACAAAGGACTTAAATTCAAAAACTCTCCAAAGAAAATTTAAGGGACAAGTTTCATGACATTAGATTTGGTCTGGGTATGACACTGAAAACACAGGCAACAAAAGCCAACATAGAAATGACTTTAATCAATTTAAACATTTCACCAACTCTGCCATGAAGCATTAATCAATTTAAACATTTCACCAACTCTGCCATGAAGCAAATACAGTGCAATAAGAATTGAGTAAATGTGTTTCTAAACAGATAGCAACCTTACTACCTGATTCTGTGTTCCTTGGTTTGCATGGGTGGCTAGGGTTTTGGGTTTGGATATGAGTGGGGTAGGGGGCTCAGCTGGAGAGAATTCGGGGAGTGGGGAAGGAGATGGACATTGGTTTGTGCAAGGAGGCTGAGGGACTTCAGCCTGGGTGGAATTTAGAAAAGACAAAGTGAGTTTCACAAACTGAATATCAAAAAACTTAGATTAAACAGTCTAGGACAGGATACAGTGGACAAAAACACTGGGTGCTGTTCTGATCAGAAATAGCACCTTCACTTTTCTTAATTTACTATTTAGCTGTTTGCAGTTACTCAGAAGGGGAAGATAAATATTTATTCTTTTACAGTCTCTTATAAATTACACCTGTCACCCAAAAGAATTTTGTCTTTTTAACTCATAAAATATGGAATTCTATTTTTACAACAGTAAAATTCTTGATACTAGGGGCCTTTTCTAAAAGTCTTTCACATAAACTTATGTAATCTTTGCCCTTGTGGGCCAAGATATATAAAACTCCCTTACCTGGAATCTTTGACAACTTTCTGTAGTTGCTCAAGCTCTGTCCTACATTTTTGTCTTCTTCATACTGGAACCAACTTCATCTACATTAGCACAAATTACTCCCTTATTCTTGAGAAAAAAGTCATGGATGGGGGATGATCTTCCCCATAGAAACTTGTATTTCACAAAGATCATTAAAGATGGTTGCTTGTGAGTGTTTTTTCAGAATCATACATTTGTGGGAGATTCTTGAAACTTACATGATTTTAAGAATATAACAAACATGCAATATTCAATAAACAAAGCATAAAATAATTTTATGCTTTATGTTTATTGAATATTGCATGTTTGTTATATTCTTATATTTATATTATATATATATATATATGATGAAAGGCCATTTATGGACTGGTGATAATATGGATTATGAAAAATATGATTCTTTAATATCATGCTCTGATGTTAAGAAAAAGAGTTAACAAGTTGTTTCCTATTATACATCTTACAGCCCATGATCTAATATGTCCAGGATTCTTGTATGAATCTCAATCAGCTGTGTGAGGCCTGCCCAGAGCAGGCATTGTGTTTTGATGTGCATCACCTGCAACTCCAAGGAAACTTTAATGTGTCCTGCAGTCCCACTACAGCTGGAACAAAAGAGTTATTGTTTTATCTCTGAGAATATCCTGTTCCCTGCTCCCTCATGATGGATGTTATCTTCTCTTAGATCTTGTGACAACACAGAAGTTTGCCATGCTGAACCTGTGTTCCTGTTTGCCTGTTCTTGAATGATCCCAGAACATTCCTGGCTTCTCCTGTCTGGGGCCACACTGATGAGGTCTGTCCCCAACAGCATCAGGACCTCTGGAAATAACCAACGTTCTCTCAAAGTAACAGGTGTCAAAGCTACTAATGAATTGTTCACTTTTAGGCATTTTTCTGTGAACTTCCCTCTTGGAAAGGAGGACACGGCTGCCTTCATCCCAGTTAACACAAACACACATTCCCTTTCCACTTCTAATTTTGTGTGTTTGTTTCCTGTGAGTACCACAACACATGACCATATCTTGGTTGCTGAAAACAACAGAAAGTTATCTCATCACAGTCATAGTGCCTGAAATTCAAAATCAGAATATAAGCAGGATTGTGTTCTCTCCAGAAACCCTAGGAGAGCTTCCCTTCCTTGCCCCTCCCAGCTTTTGGTGACTGGCCACATTTCCTGGCTGGGGGTTGCATCACTCCAATCTCTGCCCTTATCTCCATATGGCATTTTCTTCTGTGTGTCTTCTCTTTTAATGATTCATGTCAGGACACTCATCTCTGGATTTAGGACTTACCCAGATAGCCAAAGATGGTGGCATCTCAAGATCTTTAGCTTAAGTATATTTGCAAAGGACATTTTCCCGAATAAGTTCACATTCACACATTGTGGGATTTTGAATGCTCACAAAACGTTTGGTGAATACCACTCAACCAACTATAGTACACGTGACCCTCTGCTACATGCCTTAGTGGGGCTTGAGGTTTGGTCTAGAGTTGCACACCTGAGGGGCTTCCCCCAGCTTTGTTACCCTTAAGTCTAGACTGTACTACAGTTTTAACAAATGGCATCATGGAAGGGGAAGACAGAGACTGCAGGAGAAAAATGCTAGTTAAACTCAGATACAGAACCCCAAGAACCATCAGCCTGGGCTCACACCTGTTCAAGGTTGTATTAAAAAGGGAGTTGTTTTGGGTTAATATTATGCACTATTGGGGCTTTTTCTTAGATGCTGCCTTAGAAGGAAAAAAAGTAAGTATATTTGGGCCTAGGGTACAACAACCAAAAATAGTTAAGCTGAAGTCTATCAAAATTGAAGACATCTGTGCTTCAATACAGCTCATCAAAAAGTATAAAATTAGCCCACTTAGTCCTAAATGAATGCATTTGAGAATTTGGAGCTCCAATTTTCTCAATCCTCTGGGCCTACTAAGTGGTTTGCTCACTCTTGTTGGAAGATAAACCTTAAATAAAATAATGCTATGTTTAGTGTAGGAGAGACACTAGAACTGCAGATACGGAGTAAGAGTTCAAAATAAGCAGAGAAGTGTACATCTTGGAAGAGATATTTTATATAAGTCTGAAACAACTATGATTTTCAGGAAGACCCAGAAGAGCAGTGTGGTAAACAGGGTACCGAGATCACTGCAATCCAAGTGGTGTTTGTCCTCCACAGAGCAGAGCTGGATACAGGAGATGCTGACATCAGCACTCTACAACATCAAGCTACTTGGACACCTTTGTTAATCCCCATCTTTTGTGGAAGGGGCCTGCAGCCATTTACTTGGGTAACTGTAACTAGGGAAAGAAGAGAACCCGACTCATTCAAGAGCTCTTGAACACGGAATCCAAGTGGGCATGAAACCCAGGGAATGAAAGTATGACCACACCCCTCATTAGAATAACACCAAATGGAATAAGGAATTATGTTTCTCACAGACTTCTGCCTGACACTGGGACCACTGCATGCATGGAGTCTCCAAAGGTTATTTCTCCAGCTTCAGATGTGTAAGAATGAATATGCTTAGCATTTGAGAGAATCATCTCAGTGGTTCTTTATTCTATAGTCTTTTCCTATTATAATAGGTAGGAAAAACAAAATAAAAACTTTTAAACCTATCTTCCCTCACTCATGATAACCAAAATAACTCAACAAAAGCAAATACAAGTCCTAGTGAAAATGGCAGAGATAATCAACATCCTCAGATCAAAGACTTTCAAATATAGCTAATGGTCCCATCACATTCCCATTTAATTCACCAGTCTCTTATCTCCAAAATCCAGATGGATAATGGCAGATCCAGTGGCTGCTGAAAACATCATCAGGCTGCTGTGTTAGAAGTTTTATCTTTACTAGAGCAGTTGATAAACATCCTTTGGTGTGAGGTATATAGTGTCCATCGGTAAGAGCATTATTTTAAACTCACCACAAAGATGAATGTGATAGTTAATTTAGGTGTCACTTTAAGTAGATTAAGAAATATGTAGGCTGGGCTCAGTGGCTCAGCCTG
>NW_007222065.1:0-4109 GCF_000164805.1 Carlito syrichta | reverse complement strand
CCCACTGCACTCTGGTCTGGGTGACAGAGTGAGAATCTAACTCAAAAAAAAAGAAAGAAAAGAAATTCAACCTTCATTAATGAAGTAACAGACTCCTAGGAAGACATAAAGAGAGTGCCCATGTGCATGATTTCCTGGGATGACGCGTCCTGTGCCTTCCCCATCCTGGCACTGACGTTATTGGCTCTCCCAGTGTGCTGAGAGTTATGGGTGGGAGGCCTGGTACTGACATGGTCACTGCTGGAAGGAGCTCAGTAAATGTGATGTTGAAAACATAATCAATGGTTTGAAAACCTAAACAAAGGACTTAAATTCAAAAACTCTCCAAAGAAAATTTAAGGGACAAGTTTCATGACATTAGATTTGGTCTGGGTATGACACTGAAAACACAGGCAACAAAAGCCAACATAGAAATGACTTTAATCAATTTAAACATTTCACCAACTCTGCCATGAAGCATTAATCAATTTAAACATTTCACCAACTCTGCCATGAAGCAAATACAGTGCAATAAGAATTGAGTAAATGTGTTTCTAAACAGATAGCAACCTTACTACCTGATTCTGTGTTCCTTGGTTTGCATGGGTGGCTAGGGTTTTGGGTTTGGATATGAGTGGGGTAGGGGGCTCAGCTGGAGAGAATTCGGGGAGTGGGGAAGGAGATGGACATTGGTTTGTGCAAGGAGGCTGAGGGACTTCAGCCTGGGTGGAATTTAGAAAAGACAAAGTGAGTTTCACAAACTGAATATCAAAAAACTTAGATTAAACAGTCTAGGACAGGATACAGTGGACAAAAACACTGGGTGCTGTTCTGATCAGAAATAGCACCTTCACTTTTCTTAATTTACTATTTAGCTGTTTGCAGTTACTCAGAAGGGGAAGATAAATATTTATTCTTTTACAGTCTCTTATAAATTACACCTGTCACCCAAAAGAATTTTGTCTTTTTAACTCATAAAATATGGAATTCTATTTTTACAACAGTAAAATTCTTGATACTAGGGGCCTTTTCTAAAAGTCTTTCACATAAACTTATGTAATCTTTGCCCTTGTGGGCCAAGATATATAAAACTCCCTTACCTGGAATCTTTGACAACTTTCTGTAGTTGCTCAAGCTCTGTCCTACATTTTTGTCTTCTTCATACTGGAACCAACTTCATCTACATTAGCACAAATTACTCCCTTATTCTTGAGAAAAAAGTCATGGATGGGGGATGATCTTCCCCATAGAAACTTGTATTTCACAAAGATCATTAAAGATGGTTGCTTGTGAGTGTTTTTTCAGAATCATACATTTGTGGGAGATTCTTGAAACTTACATGATTTTAAGAATATAACAAACATGCAATATTCAATAAACAAAGCATAAAATAATTTTATGCTTTATGTTTATTGAATATTGCATGTTTGTTATATTCTTATATTTATATTATATATATATATATATGATGAAAGGCCATTTATGGACTGGTGATAATATGGATTATGAAAAATATGATTCTTTAATATCATGCTCTGATGTTAAGAAAAAGAGTTAACAAGTTGTTTCCTATTATACATCTTACAGCCCATGATCTAATATGTCCAGGATTCTTGTATGAATCTCAATCAGCTGTGTGAGGCCTGCCCAGAGCAGGCATTGTGTTTTGATGTGCATCACCTGCAACTCCAAGGAAACTTTAATGTGTCCTGCAGTCCCACTACAGCTGGAACAAAAGAGTTATTGTTTTATCTCTGAGAATATCCTGTTCCCTGCTCCCTCATGATGGATGTTATCTTCTCTTAGATCTTGTGACAACACAGAAGTTTGCCATGCTGAACCTGTGTTCCTGTTTGCCTGTTCTTGAATGATCCCAGAACATTCCTGGCTTCTCCTGTCTGGGGCCACACTGATGAGGTCTGTCCCCAACAGCATCAGGACCTCTGGAAATAACCAACGTTCTCTCAAAGTAACAGGTTTCAAAGCTACTAATGAATTGTTCACTTTTAGGCATTTTCTGTGAACTTCCCTCTTGGAAAGGAGGACACGGCTGCCTTCATCCCAGTTAACACAAACACACATTCCCTTTCCACTTCTAATTTTGTGTGTTTGTTTCCTGTGAGTACCACAACACATGACCATATCTTGGTTGCTGAAAACAACAGAAAGTTATCTCATCACAGTCATAGTGCCTGAAATTCAAAATCAGAATATAAGCAGGATTGTGTTCTCTCCAGAAACCCTAGGAGAGCTTCCCTTCCTTGCCCCTCCCAGCTTTTGGTGACTGGCCACATTTCCTGGCTGGGGGTTGCATCACTCCAATCTCTGCCCTTATCTCCATATGGCATTTTCTTCTGTGTGTCTTCTCTTTTAATGACTCATGTCAGGACACTCATCTCTGGATTTAGGACTTACCCAGATAGCCAAAGATGGTGGCATCTCAAGATCTTTAGCTTAAGTATATTTGCAAAGGACATTTTCCCAGAATAAGTTCACATTCACACATTGTGGGATTTGGAATGCTCACAAAACGTTTGGTGAATACCACTCAACCAACTATAGTACACGTGACCCTCTGCTACATGCCTTAGTGGGGCTTGAGGTTTGGTCTAGAGTTGCACACCTGAGGGGCTTCCCCCAGCTTTGTTACCCTTAAGTCTAGACTGTACTACAGTTTTAACAAATGGCATCATGGAAGGGGAAGACAGAGACTGCAGGAGAAAAATGCTAGTTAAACTCAGATACAGAACCCCAAGAACCATCAGCCTGGGCTCACACCTGTTCAAGGTTGTATTAAAAAGGGAGTTGTTTTGGGTTAATATTATGCACTATTGGGGCTTTTTCTTAGATGCTGCCTTAGAAGGAAAAAAAGTAAGTATATTTGGGCCTAGGGTACAACAACCAAAAATAGTTAAGCTGAAGTCTATCAAAATTGAAGACATCTGTGCTTCAATACAGCTCATCAAAAAGTATAAAATTAGCCCACTTAGTCCTAAATGAATGCATTTGAGAATTTGGAGCTCCAATTTTCTCAATCCTCTGGGCCTACTAAGTGGTTTGCTCACTCTTGTTGGAAGATAAACCTTAAATAAAATAATGCTATGTTTAGTGTAGGAGAGACACTAGAACTGCAGATACGGAGTAAGAGTTCAAAATATGCAGAGAAGTGTACATCTTGGAAGAGATATTTTATATAAGTCTGAAACAACTATGATTTTCAGGAAGACCCAGAAGAGCAGTGTGGTAAACAGGGTACCGAGATCACTGCAATCCAAGTGGTGTTTGTCCTCCACAGAGCAGAGCTGGATACAGGAGATGTGACATCAGCACTCTACAACATCAAGCTACTTGGACACCTTTGTTAATCCTCCATCTTTTGTGGAAGGGGCCTGCAGCCATTTACTTGGGTAACTGTAACTAGGGAAAGAAGAGAACCCGACTCATTCAAGAGCTCTTGAACACGGAATCCAAGTGGGCATGAAACCCAGGGAATGAAAGTATGACCACACCCCTCATTAGAATAACACCAAATGGAATAAGGAATTATGTTTCTCACAGACTTCTGCCTGACACTGGGACCACTGCATGCATGGAGTCTCCAAAGGTTATTTCTCCAGCTTCAGATGTGTAAGAATGAATATGCTTAGCATTTGAGAGAATCATCTCAGTGGTTCTTTATTCTATAGTCTTTTCCTATTATAATAGGTAGGAAAAACAAAATAAAAACTTTTAAACCTATCTTCCCTCACTCATGATAACCAAAATAACTCAACAAAAGCAAATACAAGTCCTAGTGAAAATGGCAGAGATAATCAACATCCTCAGATCAAAGACTTTCAAATATAGCTAATGGTCCCATCACATTCCCATTTAATTCACCAGTCTCTTATCTCCAAAATCCAGATGGATAATGGCAGATCCAGTGGCTGCTGAAAACATCATCAGGCTGCTGTGTTAGAAGTTTTATCTTTACTAGAGCAGTTGATAAACATCCTTTGGTGTGAGGTATATAGTGTCCATCGGTAAGAGCATTATTTTAAACTCACCACAAAGATGAATGTGATAGTTAATTTAGGTGTCACTTTAAGTAGATTAAGAAATATGTAGGCTGGGCTCAGTGGCTCAGCCTG
>NW_007222064.1:0-6990 GCF_000164805.1 Carlito syrichta | reverse complement strand
TTAGAAATTCAGCTGCCAGGTTGGTGGCTCAGCCTGTAATCCCAGCGCTTTGGGAGACCGAGGCGAGTGGATGTCTAGCTGCGGGTTCGGGACCTGCCTGGGCAACTTGGTGAGACCTCATTTCTACAATAAATCAAAACTTAGCTGGGTGTGGTAGCGCATGCCTGTAGTTCCAGCTACTTGGAAGGCTGAGGTGGAAGGATTGCCGGATCCCAGCAGGTCAAGGCTGCAGTGGCCAGGAGCAGCCACTGCACTCTGGTCTGGGTGACAGAGTGAGAATCTAACTCAAAAAAAAAGAAAGAAAAGAAATTCAACCTTCATTAATGAAGTAACAGACTCCTAGGAAGACATAAAGAGAGTGCCCATGTGCATGATTTCCTGGGATGACGCGTCCTGTGCCTTCCCCATCCTGGCACTGACGTTATTGGCTCTCCCAGTGTGCTGAGAGTTATGGGTGGGAGGCCTGGTACTGACATGGTCACTGCTGGAAGGAGCTCAGTAAATGTGATGTTGAAAACATAATCAATGGTTTGAAAACCTAAACAAAGGACTTAAATTAAAAAACTCTCCAAAGAAAATTTAAGGGACAAGTTTCATGACATTAGATTTGGTCTGGGTATGACACTGAAAACACAGGCAACAAAAGCCAACATAGAAATGACTTTAATCAATTTAAACATTTCACCAACTCTGCCATGAAGCATTAATCAATTTAAACATTTCACCAACTCTGCCATGAAGCAAATACAGTGCAATAAGAATTGAGTAAATGTGTTTCTAAACAGATAGCAACCTTACTACCTGATTCTGTGTTCCTTGGTTTGCATGGGTGGCTAGGGTTTTGGGTTTGGATATGAGTGGGGTAGGGGGCTCAGCTGGAGAGAATTCGGGGAGTGGGGAAGGAGATGGACATTGGTTTGTGCAAGGAGGCTGAGGGACTTCAGCCTGGGTGGAATTTAGAAAAGACAAAGTGAGTTTCACAAACTGAATATCAAAAAACTTAGATTAAACAGTCTAGGACAGGATACAGTGGACAAAAACACTGGGTGCTGTTCTGATCAGAAATAGCACCTTCACTTTTCTTAATTTACTATTTAGCTGTTTGCAGTTACTCAGAAGGGGAAGATAAATATTTATTCTTTTACAGTCTCTTATAAATTACACCTGTCACCCAAAAGAATTTTGTCTTTTTAACTCATAAAATATGGAATTCTATTTTTACAACAGTAAAATTCTTGATACTAGGGGCCTTTTCTAAAAGTCTTTCACATAAACTTATGTAATCTTTGCCCTTGTGGGCCAAGATATATAAAACTCCCTTACCTGGAATCTTTGACAACTTTCTGTAGTTGCTCAAGCTCTGTCCTACATTTTTGTCTTCTTCATACTGGAACCAACTTCATCTACATTAGCACAAATTACTCCCTTATTCTTGAGAAAAAAGTCATGGATGGGGGATGATCTTCCCCATAGAAACTTGTATTTCACAAAGATCATTAAAGATGGTTGCTTGTGAGTGTTTTTTCAGAATCATACATTTGTGGGAGATTCTTGAAACTTACATGATTTTAAGAATATAACAAACATGCAATATTCAATAAACAAAGCATAAAATAATTTTATGCTTTATGTTTATTGAATATTGCATGTTTGTTATATTCTTATATTTATATTATATATATATATATATGATGAAAGGCCATTTATGGACTGGTGATAATATGGATTATGAAAAATATGATTCTTTAATATCATGCTCTGATGTTAAGAAAAAGAGTTAACAAGTTGTTTCCTATTATACATCTTACAGCCCATGATCTAATATGTCCAGGATTCTTGTATGAATCTCAATCAGCTGTGTGAGGCCTGCCCAGAGCAGGCATTGTGTTTTGATGTGCATCACCTGCAACTCCAAGGAAACTTTAATGTGTCCTGCAGTCCCACTACAGCTGGAACAAAAGAGTTATTGTTTTATCTCTGAGAATATCCTGTTCCCTGCTCCCTCATGATGGATGTTATCTTCTCTTAGATCTTGTGACAACACAGAAGTTTGCCATGCTGAACCTGTGTTCCTGTTTGCCTGTTCTTGAATGATCCCAGAACATTCCTGGCTTCTCCTGTCTGGGGCCACACTGATGAGGTCTGTCCCCAACAGCATCAGGACCTCTGGAAATAACCAACGTTCTCTCAAAGTAACAGGTTTCAAAGCTACTAATGAATTGTTCACTTTTAGGCATTTTCTGTGAACTTCCCTCTTGGAAAGGAGGACACGGCTGCCTTCATCCCAGTTAACACAAACACACATTCCCTTTCCACTTCTAATTTTGTGTGTTTGTTTCCTGTGAGTACCACAACACATGACCATATCTTGGTTGCTGAAAACAACAGAAAGTTATCTCATCACAGTCATAGTGCCTGAAATTCAAAATCAGAATATAAGCAGGATTGTGTTCTCTCCAGAAACCCTAGGAGAGCTTCCCTTCCTTGCCCCTCCCAGCTTTTGGTGACTGGCCACATTTCCTGGCTGGGGGTTGCATCACTCCAATCTCTGCCCTTATCTCCATATGGCATTTTCTTCTGTGTGTCTTCTCTTTTAATGATTCATGTCAGGACACTCATCTCTGGATTTAGGACTTACCCAGATAGCCAAAGATGGTGGCATCTCAAGATCTTTAGCTTAAGTATATTTGCAAAGGACATTTTCCCAGAATAAGTTCACATTCACACATTGTGGGATTTGGAATGCTCACAAAACGTTTGGTGAATACCACTCAACCAACTATAGTACACGTGACCCTCTGCTACATGCCTTAGTGGGGCTTGAGGTTTGGTCTAGAGTTGCACACCTGAGGGGCTTCCCCCAGCTTTGTTACCCTTAAGTCTAGACTGTACTACAGTTTTAACAAATGGCATCATGGAAGGGGAAGACAGAGACTGCAGGAGAAAAATGCTAGTTAAACTCAGATACAGAACCCCAAGAACCATCAGCCTGGGCTCACACCTGTTCAAGGTTGTATTAAAAAGGGAGTTGTTTTGGGTTAATATTATGCACTATTGGGGCTTTTTCTTAGATGCTGCCTTAGAAGGAAAAAAAGTAAGTATATTTGGGCCTAGGGTACAACAACCAAAAATAGTTAAGCTGAAGTCTATCAAAATTGAAGACATCTGTGCTTCAATACAGCTCATCAAAAAGTATAAAATTAGCCCACTTAGTCCTAAATGAATGCATTTGAGAATTTGGAGCTCCAATTTTCTCAATCCTCTGGGCCTACTAAGTGGTTTGCTCACTCTTGTTGGAAGATAAACCTTAAATAAAATAATGCTATGTTTAGTGTAGGAGAGACACTAGAACTGCAGATACGGAGTAAGAGTTCAAAATATGCAGAGAAGTGTACATCTTGGAAGAGATATTTTATATAAGTCTGAAACAACTATGATTTTCAGGAAGACCCAGAAGAGCAGTGTGGTAAACAGGGTACCGAGATCACTGCAATCCAAGTGGTGTTTGTCCTCCACAGAGCAGAGCTGGATACAGGAGATGCTGACATCAGCACTCTACAACATCAAGCTACTTGGACACCTTTGTTAATCCCCATCTTTTGTGGAAGGGGCCTGCAGCCATTTACTTGGGTAACTGTAACTAGGGAAAGAAGAGAACCCGACTCATTCAAGAGCTCTTGAACACGGAATCCAAGTGGGCATGAAACCCAGGGAATGAAAGTATGACCACACCCCTCATTAGAATAACACCAAATGGAATAAGGAATTATTTTCTCACAGACTTCTGCTGACACTGGGAGCACTGCATGCATGGAGTCTCCAAAGGTTATTTCTCCAGCTTCAGATGTGTAAGAATGAATATGCTTAGCATTTGAGAGAATCATCTCAGTGGTTCTTTATTCTATAGTCTTTTCCTATTATAATAGGTAGGAAAAACAAAATAAAAACTTTTAAACCTATCTTCCCTCACTCATGATAACCAAAATAACTCAACAAAAGCAAATACAAGTCCTAGTGAAAATGGCAGAGATAATCAACATCCTCAGATCAAAGACTTTCAAATATAGCTAATGGTCCCATCACATTCCCATTTAATTCACCAGTCTCTTACCTCCAAAATCCAGATGGATAATGGCAGATCCAGTGGCTGCTGAAAACATCATCAGGCTGCTGTGTTAGAAGTTTTATCTTTACTAGAGCAGTTGATAAACATCCTTTGGTGTGAGGTATATAGTGTCCATCGGTAAGCGCATTATTTTAAACTCACCGCAAAGATGAATGTGATAGTTAATTTAGGTGTCACTTTAAGTAGATTAAGAAATATGTAGGCTGGGCTCAGTGGCTCAGCCTGCAATCCCAGCCTTTGGGAGACCAAGATGAGTGAATTGTCTGAGCCTGCAGGTTCGAGACCCCCTTGGCAACTTGGCGATACCTTGTCTCTACAATAAATCAAAAATTAGCCGGATGTGGTAGCACGTGCCTGTAGTTCCAGCTACTTGGAAGGCTGAAGTGGAAGGATCGCCTGATCCCAGTGGGGCGAGGCTGTGGTGGCTGGGAGCATACCACTGCACTCAGTCTGGGAGACAGAGTGAGACTCCAACTCAAAAAAAAAAAAAGAAATTTGTAAAAACATGATAAAATATTATTATGGAGTGTGTCTGTAAGTATATTTTGGGAGGAGATCAACCTGTGAGACTGAGAAAAATAGATGGGAAAGATTCACCCTTAATGTGGGCTGACATTATTCTACCTTCTGGGGACTTGGAGGAAAAAAAAACAGAAAAAAGGTGTGTAATCTGTCTTCTAGAGCTGGCATACACTCTTCCAATCTAGTCCTTGAAAAACAAAACTCCAGGATCTTCATTCTTTAGGCTTCTTGACTTACACCAGCAGGCCCTGGGATCTCACGCCTTCAACTTCCAGCTTAGTGTTGCACACTGGCTTCTGAGGCCTTTGAACTTGAACTGAACCACAATGCCAGAATTCCAGGGTTTCCAGTTTGTTGACTGTCTCTCATGGGACTTCTTGTGTAAGCCAATTTTCCTAATTAATTGTCTCTTATGTGTCTCTATCTATCTATCTATCTATCTATCTATCTATCTATCTATCTATCTATCTCTATTATCTATATCTATATCATCTATCATCTTTCATCTATCTATCACTCCTCTATCTAGATATCCTATGGGATCAATATCACTGAAGGATCTGATTAATACAATAGATCAGTAACTGTTTGCATTTACATGGAAGCAACAGCAGCATGCGTACACACTGTTTTCTTCTCTCTCCATCAGTGTACCTTAAGGGAAATGAATAATCTGAAATTCTGCAGAACATCACATTGGTTTATGCACCAAAAGGTGGAATTAGGTGTGTTCTAACATTATTGATCAGTTACAATGACACAAGTGAGAACAGATGCATCTACTGATAAGGATGACATCATTGAAAGATCAACTTTATTTATAAGCAATTTAAGGCAAAGAATCCTATGGTTTGCAGGGCCATACACATCAGTGAACATTCGGAGACTTACTACATCTTTGAAATGTTTTGACCTCCGTATTTGGAAGGATGGAAAATGTTTTATGAAACCTCTAGCAGGATGCAATAAAAAAAATAGAACAGAACACTCTAAGAGTTCTTGAACATGACCCACCCTTTGTGGCAAGAGGAAAAACAGCCCCCAGCATGATTCTAGCTTTGGGAGAAATGGAGATTCTGAATACGGCATGTAGAGTGACCAGATAGACAGAACTTCTTATCATAATTTTGACTTGATCAGACTCAACAAATCCTAAGGAAGGGGGAGAACGGTATTAATCATATGGTAGTGGTGCATCCTGGATGAGACAATGACAAATGGCCCCAACTGTCATTGCTCCTAGCACTCTTCTTTGATACCTGTCACCAGTAGGCTCATGGGAAGGTACTCTACACAATCAGTAATGAAGGAGAATACTCCAAAACCTCCACATTGACTTCACCCTCAGTCCCTTCCACATCTTCCACTCCCCAATCCCTGCCCTGAGGCTCGTATTTACCTTGTTTCAGGAACTTTGCAACTCCATATACACACACTACTTACTTGGAGGTGTAGCTGACTTGTTGACTCACTGGACATAGGTTTTGGGGTACAAGGTTTTCTGCTTTTCTATAGTGCTTCCAGAGATGCTGAAGATGTCAGACCCTAGACCATATTTTAAAAGCAAGCTGCCTTCATCTCAACATTTTTGAGGGTGCACACTGTAAAGCTCAACACTCATCCTGAAAATCTCTTCCCTTGGACTTTGATCCCTGCTCCACTCCTATTTTGCATTCACCAACTTCCAGAGGACACAGCCCCAAATCCTATTCTGGTCTGACTGCCCCTAGTCCACACAGACCTTCTTTCTGCCTTAGTCACCAAATACTGCCAACAGAAGTCTCTGCACTCATGGTGACTTCCCATCCTCCAATCCCGTCTCAATTTCTAGCCCACACTGTATTCTGTTCTCTCTCTCCCCTGTGTGCTATACCCTATGCCACATGTCAATCTAAATGTTTTGTTCTCCCTTCTGGCCCCAAGATCAGGACACTAACCTGTGTCTTCAAGAATCTTTTCCTATCCTCATGTCTGTATCTCCTTCCTCAAGCCCATTCATGCTGGAAGAAAGACACCTTTAAACTCACCCACCAGATCAACTGCTCTTTTCTTAACAGATAGACTGATACTCCACTCAGTGTCCTCAACCTTATTCTGAACCTCCCACCCAAAGCCCTCCTCCATGGCCCCAACAGATGCTTGAAATCTCAAATCATGTCAAATATCCCAAATCCTAATCCAAACTTTCCAATTTCTCATCCTCAGTCTTTTTAGGGCACCATTCTGCCAGGCCACACCTCCCTCCCCACCTCTGATTTCAACAACCCAACTGGTGGGCAGGTCTCTCAAGAATCCTGACCAGCCCCAACATGAGCAGACATAAAAGCAAGAAAACTAGATGG
>NW_007222063.1:0-2047 GCF_000164805.1 Carlito syrichta | reverse complement strand
CTACATCATTTTATAGAAGGGACTTGAGTATCCTCAGATGGTGCCAGAACCAATTCCCCATGATACTGAGGGATGTTTTTCTCCCTCTTGAAGAGAGGAAGGCTATGTAGAGACCTACTTCCCGAAGGCTGGCAAACTGCCCCTGAGCAAACCTGCAGCTTGACCAGATTCTGTGAGAAAGTACAGGGTTTTGTTGGGGATTTAATTATAATACCTCTGAGCCTGGAAGGCTCCAGGTAACCTTTTCTGGTTTCTTAGTGAATGCAGCAAAGGTTAATAGCACCATGACTTACTAACTCTCAGATACTCAATGTATTTTATGTACAACCTCCTCCTGAGCCTGAGAGGAATTCCAACTTTTGAAATAACTTTCACCCAGTGTTACAAAATAATTCATGCCTGATGCTGTAGAAATTCATTTTTGTACATTGTATTATTTTCTGGGAAGAGAACTAACTGGCAGGAAGTTTTTTATTTGTTTATTTGGGTTAGTTTCTTTATGAAAGGGAGAGAGTCCCTGTCTGGCAAGGTGGATTGTAACTTTTTACTACATTTCTCTCATGTTGAATTATGTAATCCCTGTCACTCTGGCATCCTGGAGATGCACTAAATAACTGCAAGGCAATGACCCAGTTGCATTTCTGGGGTGTTTTTACTTTACATGCTGCTTCCTTTTTGATAGCTGGCTCTACATTCAGCTTTTCAATCCCATTTAAAATAGAGAATTTAACATATTTTACCGGTGGGTGTTTTCAGATTAAGAAACTCAAAGGACAGCTGGAGGAGAGACAGAAGAATGGCAAACTAGACAATCTTCGATCTGAAGATGATGTCTTGGAAAATGGGACAGACATGCATGTCATGGATCTACAAAGTAATTGTCAATTCTTGTGTAGAATTTCACATGTACTGCTTTTATTGTACTTGTGCTGAAGGAGAAAAACTATCATGGCAAAGAATACGTGGAATTCCCCTACATCCACCCAAAAGCCCTTGAATACAAAAGCACAAAGATGTTTCCTTGTGGGACAGAACAAGGATGGGTAGGTGGGCAAAACAAGGGCATTTTTCTCTGAGCCTGTGAAATATAACAGGTGCCCAAGAATATGCACCAAGATACTACCATAAGAAGTGCTGAAAGAAACTTTACTTTGCTGGATACAACAGTCTTTTCATCTGCTCATTGTATGAAAACATTGAAGGGTATTTTTTTACGCCAATAAACCAGAAACAGGCTTAATGGAGATAAAATTATGCCCAGTCTCTCTCCCCCCTTTCCCCTACCCCCACCACTTCTTTGTCTTCTTCACTCATAGGCACTCTCTTGCCTGGGGTCTCTTGCCCCCATGCACAAGGGCATAACGGCACTTTCCCAGCCTGGGTTCACAGGGGAGAGTACTTTCTCCCATTCTTGGCTCTCTGGCAGTTTGTGGAGGCAGCGGCCAGAACTAACAGATTTGTGAGATGATTATAAAGTAAGGACTTGGTTCCCATAACTATTGTTTTAACATTTGAAAAGCCCAGGAGCTTAACAAATTTTCCTTCTCTTTCAACCTTTAGGGGATGCCAACAGACAGATCAGCGACCTCAAATTTAAACTTGCAAAATCTGAGCAAGAGATAACTGCATTAGAACAAAATGTACGTGTACACTTTGTAAGCAATAACGGGCAGCTAAGCTGATGATTAACTGAAGTTTTACTTGCTAGAAATAGCCCTGAAAGGCTGAGGACAAAAATAAGCAGAGATTTTTTAGAACCAAAAAAAGGTCCTGAAGGGGATAAGTTAAGACAAGTCATTCAATTTCTTTCTTACAAAGAGAACAAGTAGGAAAGATAGATATTAGGATTTAGGTTGTTATAATAGATACTAATCCTTTATGAACAACAGTGAGTTGTAGAAAATAGCTAACTAATGTGGCTTGGGAGTTGTTCTTTTTTTCTTTTTAAAAATAATTTAATTGATTAACAAACACTTCATGCCAGGACGTCCCCCTTTCCTGGATTTTCAACTTTTCTCCCACAGCCAGGCCAGCTTTCCCTGGAGGC
>NW_007222062.1:0-778 GCF_000164805.1 Carlito syrichta | reverse complement strand
AAGCCCAGGAGCTTAACAAATTTTCCTTCTCTTTCAACCTTTAGGGGATGCCAACAGACAGATCAGCGACCTCAAATTTAAACTTGCAAAATCTGAGCAAGAGATAACTGCATTAGAACAAAATGTACGTGTACACTTTGTAAGCAATAACGGGCAGCTAAGCTGATGATTAACTGAAGTTTTACTTGCTAGAAATAGCCCTGAAAGGCTGAGGACAAAAATAAGCAGAGATTTTTTAGAACCAAAAAAAGGTCCTGAAGGGGATAAGTTAAGACAAGTCATTCAATTTCTTTCTTACAAAGAGAACAAGTAGGAAAGATAGATATTAGGATTTAGGTTGTTATAATAGATACTAATCCTTTATGAACAACAGTGAGTTGTAGAAAATAGCTAACTAATGTGGCTTGGGAGTTGTTCTTTTTTTCTTTTTAAAAATAATTTAATTGATTAACAAACACTTCATGCCAGGACGTCCCCCTTTCCTGGATTTTCAACTTTTCTCCCACAGCCAGGCCAGCTTTCCCTGGAGGCTAGACACAGGGAACATCCTGCCTCTAGCATGCTGGGCCCTGGAGCAACTTGTATTCTGCCCAGAGGGAGAGAAAAAAACAGGTCCTTTCCCCCTCAGTTGTGGGCATACTTGGCTGGAACTTTTTAGAATGTTTATAGAAACAAAAATGAGAAGAGTATACCTAGAAATGTTCTACAAAGCATGCTATTGATTGCAGCAGTTAATGTATCTGGCAGCCTTCACTGCTGCCATCATTCATCTCAGAAC
>NW_007222061.1:0-802 GCF_000164805.1 Carlito syrichta | reverse complement strand
TGAAAAAAGAAAACAGGCTAATGTATTTATACATGTGGTTTTTTTCTCCCTCTTAGGTAATACGGTTAGAGAGTCAAGTATCGCGTTATAAATCAGCTGCTGAAAACGCAGAAAAAATAGAAGATGAACTTAAGGCTGAAAAACGGAAACTCCAAAGAGAGGTAAATTTCCTAGGCTATTTCTAGGAAAAGAATGGGTAATAAATGTCCTTCTAGTTAGAACAGTACAGGAGGATTTACTACCAGTATACTTGCCACTTCCATTTCAAACCACCATGAAGTGCTGACGTCTTAGTAAAGGAAGTTGTTGTTCAAGCCAGTTAGGAGCTAAGGCCAGACCATCATTGGCATTAACTAGTTCAACTGTCACTTTTGAGTATCTCCTATAGGTCTCGTCCGTGAATGTCAAGCAAATGAGATAAAGGAAAGGCCAGGTCTCTTATGCTGAATATATTTGGAGTCATACAGGGTGAGCCTGGGTGGAGGAACCAGAAGTAGTGGTCTACTGTGGCCAAGAGCCCAGATGTGGCACAGGGGTGAGCCCAGAACTGTCTGCAATCAACCCTTGGAAAGTGCCCTTGAGAAGCCATGCTGCTCTCATGCTACCTGCTGGTCACACCTGCAAATTACTATGCTTCCAATCTTTTTTTAATTTTTATTTTAAAGATGTGGGGTACAATTCAGAGTTAGGTATACAAATGGTCATTGTACAGGTAAAGTCTGGGCCTCACTTTGAACCCCACTTCACGAACTAGCTTGAGATCAGGTACCCTTATTGAGGAAGTGTGCCCATCCCCCCCCCC
>NW_007222060.1:0-776 GCF_000164805.1 Carlito syrichta | reverse complement strand
AAAAAAATTACCATATGCAGGTAGTGGCTAGGGCTGTGGTAATGGCTCAGGCCAGAGGCAGTTTTAGGTAGGCAGCCAAGGAAGACTTCCCTACTCGTAACATCTAAGGGTAGGCTTGAAGCTGGTCAGGGAGTGAGCCAGTGGAATTCAGAGAAAGGCCTTCTGTGCAAATGGATGAGTAAATGCAAAGAGAGATCCAAGTAGAAATGGTTAACAGGAGAGGAAAAGGAGGGAGCAGTCAGAGTGCCCCTGGGCAGGTGAGGCAGGACCCTTGAGGTCATGGACAGAACTTGGGCTCATTCTGTGAGTAAAGTGGGAGCTACTGAAAGGTTTTGAGCAGAAGAGTGGCATACATTGATTTACGTTTTAATAGGAGCCCTCTAGCTACTTTTGTGTTGAGACCGTATGAGAGAGAGAGTATAGGGATGAGAAGGTGATGGTGCCCTTCCTAGTGAGAATTGATGGTCATTCTAATGTGGTTTCTGCTACTTCTCTTACTGCCCTGATTCCCAGGCTCTGTGGACCTAGCTCCCATGTGTGACCGTCTTGGCCTCAGGGATTCCTACTTTGGTTTCTGGCTGCAGAATCTTGCTCCTGGCTACCTAAGGCTGTGGGGGAACCTCTGCCAATTGGTCTAGGTTCAGCTCTTGTTTGTTTGTTTGTCTCACTCACCTTTTGTGAAAACATCGGGATCCCTAAGAGTGTGACCTGTCTGAGGTTCAATTGTTATGGAGAAGAAGGTTCCCTAGTTACTCATGATGCCAGTATCATGTGCC
>NW_007222059.1:0-808 GCF_000164805.1 Carlito syrichta | reverse complement strand
TACTCGTAACATCTAAGGGTAGGCTTGAAGCTGGTCAGGGAGTGGAGCCAGTGGAATTCAGAGAAAGGCTTCTGTGCAAATGGATGAGTAAATGCAAAGAGAGATCCAAGTAGAAATGGTTAACAGGAGGGAGCAGTCAGAGTGCCCCTGGGCAGGTGAGGCAGGACCCTTGAGGTCATGGACAGAACTTGGGCTCATTCTGTGAGTAAAGTGGGAGCTATTGAAAGGTTTTGAGCAGAAGAGTGGCATACATTGATTTACATTTTAATAGGAGCCCTCTAGCTACTTTTGTGTTGAGACCGTATGAGAGAGAGAGTATAGGGATGAGAAGGTGATGGTGCCCTTCCTAGTGAGAATTGATGGTCATTCTAATGTGGTTTCTGCTACTTCTCTTACTGCCCTGATTCCCAGGCTCTGTGGACCTAGCTCCCATGTGTGACCGTCTTGGCCTCAGGGATTCCTACTTTGGTTTCTGGCTGCAGAATCTTGCTCCTGGCTACCTAAGGCTGTGGGGGAACCTCTGCCAATTGGTCTAGGTTCAGCTCTTGTTTGTTTGTTTGTCTCACTCACCTTTTGTGAAAACATCGGGATCCCTAAGAGTGTGACCTGTCTGAGGTTCAATTGTTATGGAGAAGAAGGTTCCCTAGTTACTCATGATGCCAGTATCATGTGCCTTCCACTACTTTTTAAATTAAGATGGTCACATGCACACACATGTATGTATGCATATAGTTTTAGGATTTTAAGCGGTCTTTGTTATCATTATATTTTTCAGTAGGATTGGAATTTTGGCAACACAGAACCCTGT
>NW_007222058.1:0-968 GCF_000164805.1 Carlito syrichta | reverse complement strand
AGGAGGGAGCAGTCAGAGTGCCCCTGGGCAGGTGAGGCAGGACCCTTGAGGTCATGGACAGAACTTGGGCTCATTCTGTGAGTAAAGTGGGAGCTATTGAAAGGTTTTGAGCAGAAGAGTGGCATACATTGATTTACGTTTTAATAGGAGCCCTCTAGCTACTTTTGTGTTGAGACCGTATGAGAGAGAGAGTATAGGGATGAGAAGGTGATGGTGCCCTTCCTAGTGAGAATTGATGGTCATTCTAATGTGGTTTCTGCTACTTCTCTTACTGCCCTGATTCCCAGGCTCTGTGGACCTAGCTCCCATGTGTGACCGTCTTGGCCTCAGGGATTCCTACTTTGGTTTCTGGCTGCAGAATCTTGCTCCTGGCTACCTAAGGCTGTGGGGGAACCTCTGCCAATTGGTCTAGGTTCAGCTCTTGTTTGTTTGTTTGTCTCACTCACCTTTTGTGAAAACATCGGGATCCCTAAGAGTGTGACCTGTCTGAGGTTCAATTGTTATGGAGAAGAAGGTTCCCTAGTTACTCATGATGCCAGTATCATGTGCCTTCCACTACTTTTTAAATTAAGATGGTCACATGCACACACATGTATGTATGCATATA
Organism: Carlito syrichta; assembly: GCF_000164805.1. NCBI lineage: Eukaryota > Metazoa > Chordata > Mammalia > Primates > Tarsiidae > Carlito > Carlito syrichta. The sequence continues at coordinate 361 of NW_007222058.1, read as the reverse complement.
GTTTTAGGATTTTAAGCGGTCTTTGTTATCATTATATTTTTCAGTAGGATTGGAATTTTGGCAACACAGAACCCTGTTATATGGGAGGAAGTTCCTCAAAGCTCACTTCCTTTCCTCTGTTTCAGCTCCGCTCTGCATTGGATAAAACAGAAGAGCTCGAGGTGAGCAACGGCCATTTAGTGAAGCGTTTGGAAAAAATGAAAGCAAATAGGAGTGCACTCTTGTCCCAGCAGTAAATACTGGCCAGCTCTGAACAGGCAACTGGTTGGTGACTGGAGAGCATTGTTTCATAGGTTTTTCTCTGTCCTGTCTGGGAGCGCTGCTTCTTCCCCTGCCTTCTGAGAGAAGAAGACTGTGGTGA
>NW_007222057.1:0-785 GCF_000164805.1 Carlito syrichta | reverse complement strand
AATAAGAAGGGAAGAATTGGTATTTGATAGGCAAGTAGCAGACTCTGGAGTACGAAATGATCTCCCAATATACTCCTGTTTCCTTGAGCTTTTCTGGAATAGAGTCCTTAGGTGTGCACATAAAAGAGATTTGAGAGACACTGAGGGAATGACAGTAGGTACAGGATAGGTTAAGTTTGGGGTGCAGAGCAGAGGGTACAAGATGGGGGAAGGTGATTTGGGGTTTACAGGGCTGAGCCTGACAACTGAAAGATACAGGGGCTGCATGGAGGTATCTGTGACATAAAGAACCTTTGAGAGGATGGAGGAGGGTAAAGTTAGTAAAATAAAAGGGTAATTGGACCAAAAAAATGAGATTTAATACATCAGTTGCTCTTAATTCTTTTTTGGTTAAATGATATATTTATAACTTTTCATTTTCTCTTTTTGTGTGTGGACTTTTCCCTAACCCATCCAGTAGCTGCCGGCACACCCATGCAAATAGTTGAGTTTTTATTAATCAGTGTTTGAGAAAATTCAGAATAACCAAAGAATGATGATGAATTTAACAGTATTTTTCATTTATAAATCTCATCAGTATTTATACACATTTGGAAAAAAGAGATCAACAGTTATTTGTTCAGTCAACAGATGATGCTTGATGCACAAATGAAATCAGACTCCTCACACAGACATATTTCTCGAGAATGTCATAGCACGCTCCAATGTCATTGCCTGACCAGCCTGTTTTAAACTTGTTCCTGCTCACTCTCAAAGTCACTTATCACTGTCTGATATCACTTGTT
>NW_007222056.1:0-730 GCF_000164805.1 Carlito syrichta | reverse complement strand
TAGGTTAAGTGTGGGGTGCAGAGCAGAGGGTACAAGATGGGGGAAGGTGATTTGGGGTTTACGGGGCTGAGCCTGACGACTGAAAGATACAGGGGCTGCATGGAGGTATCTGTGACATAAAGAACCTTTGAGAGGATGGAGGAGGGTAAAGTTAGTAAAATAAAAGGGTAATTGGACCAAAAAAATGAGATTTAATATATCAGTTGCTCTTAATTCTTTTTTGGTTAAATGATATATTTATAACTTTTCATTTTCTCTTTTTGTGTGTGGACTTTTCCCTAACCCATCCAGTAGCTGCCGGCACACCCATGCAAATAGTTGAGTTTTTATTAATCAGTGTTTGAGAAAATTCAGAATAACCAAAGAATGATGACGAATTTAACAGTATTTTTCATTTATAAATCTCAGCAGTATTTATACACATTTGGAAAAAGAGATCAACAGTTATTTGTTCAGTCAACAGATGATGCTTGATGCACAAATGAAATCAGACTCCTCAAACAGACATATTTCTCGAGAATGTCATAACACGCTCCAATGTCATTGCCTGACCAACCTGTTTAAACTTGTCCTGGCCACTCTCAAAAGTCACTTATCACTGTCTGATATCACTTGTTTACATATTTGCTTATTTGTCTTGACTGGTCTGCCTGGCTAGAATGCAGACTTCATGAGAGCAGGGACTTCCAGGTCTTATTCTTGGTTGAATTCCCATCCTGAACTCCCAGCA
>NW_007222055.1:0-741 GCF_000164805.1 Carlito syrichta | reverse complement strand
GATTTGGGGTTTACAGGGCTGAGCCTGACAACTGAAAGATACAGGGGCTGCATGGAGGTATCTGTGACATAAAGAACCTTGAGAGGATGGAGGAGGGTAAAGTTAGTAAATAAAAGGGTAATTGGACCAAAAAAATGAGATTTAATACATCAGTTGCTCTTAATTCTTTTTTGGTTAAATGACATATTTATAACTTTTCATTTTCTCTTTTTGTGTGTGGACTTTTCCCTAACCCATCCAGTAGCTGCCGGCACACCCATGCAAATAGTTGAGTTTTTATTAATCAGTGTTTGAGAAAATTCAGAATAACCAAAGAATGATGATGAATTTAACAGTATTTTTCATTTATAAATCTCAGCAGTATTTATACACATTTGGAAAAAGAGATCAACAGTTATTTGTTCAGTCAACAGATGATGCTTGATGCACAAATGAAATCAGACTCCTCAAACAGACATATTTCTCGAGAATGTCATAACATGCTCCAATGTCATTGCCTGACCAGCCTGTTTAAACTTGTCCTGGTCACTCTCAAAAGTCACTTATCACTGTCTGATATCACTTGTTTACATATTTGCTTATTTGTCTTGACTGGTCTGCCTGGCTAGAATGCAGACTCCATGAGAGCAGGGACTTCCAGGTCTTATTCATGGTTGAATTCCCATCCTGAACTCCCAGCATGAACACCATCCTGACTATCCAGCAAGTTCTCAGTAAACATTCAACCAAGATGACTATTTG
>NW_007222054.1:0-712 GCF_000164805.1 Carlito syrichta | reverse complement strand
TAATATATCAGTTGCTCTTAATTCTTTTTTGGTTAAATGATATATTTATAACTTTTCATTTTCTCTTTTTGTGTGTGGACTTTTCCCTAACCCATCCAGTAGCTGCCGGCACACCCATGCAAATAGTTGAGTTTTTATTAATCAGTGTTTGAGAAAATTCAGAATAACCAAAGAATGATGACGAATTTAACAGTATTTTTCATTTATAAATCTCAGCAGTATTTATACACATTTGGAAAAAGAGATCAACAGTTATTTGTTCAGTCAACAGATGATGCTTGATGCACAAATGAAATCAGACTCCTCAAACAGACATATTTCTCGAGAATGTCATAACACGCTCCAATGTCATTGCCTGACCAACCTGTTTAAACTTGTCCTGGCCACTCTCAAAAGTCACTTATCACTGTCTGATATCACTTGTTTACATATTTGCTTATTTGTCTTGACTGGTCTGCCTGGCTAGAATGCAGACTTCATGAGAGCAGGGACTTCCAGGTCTTATTCATGGTTGAATTCCCATCCTGAACTCCCAGCATGAACACCATCCTGACTATCCAGCAAGTTCTCAGTAAAAATTCAGCCAATATGACTATTTGAAGTCCTCAGTATAGAGCTTGGCATGTAGCAAGTGCTCAATACATGTTAATTCTCATCACCATCATTATCATCCTCACTGTATTCTTGTCATCAGCACAGTCATGAGCCTATA
>NW_007222053.1:0-4969 GCF_000164805.1 Carlito syrichta | reverse complement strand
AGCAAACAATACTGCCCCCCCCCACTCCAAACAGACATATGATTGAGAATTTTTAAAAACCAAACATGTATTTGACTCACTTGGACTCTTAGGCTGAAGTTTATTTAAATACAGAAGAAAGCATGTGAACCCTAGCTCCCTGGCACTGGGGGCACTGAGGGAAGGCGAGAACATTTCTTTCCAGACCAGCTGCCGATGCAGCCAGGCTAATACTCCTTCAACACTGCTGTTGACTGGTGCCAACATTTTGTATGCAATATATGATACTCTGTTATATATTGTTATATACAATACCCCTCGTCCCTGTCCACCCCTCACCCCCACGACAGCCTTAAAACATGGGTAATATTTTTTCTCCACCTGTTATAGTTGAGAATATTGAGGTTTGGAATATTGAGGAACATGTTAAAATCACTCAACTAAGAAGTTTCTCAGATGGAGTTTGAATTCAGGTTTTTCAAGCTTGCAAGCACTAGGTTCTTGTAAGCACTGCTGCCTCTCGCCCCTCTGTAACTGGTGGTCATTCCACTACCAAGATGTCTTCATGCCTTGCCTTGTGCAACATGCCAGAGAAAGTAGAGATGAGGTCCTGCCTTTGGTGTTCTTGCAGTCTTCTCTCAAAGTCTAGGACTGAAATTAGTGCCACAGCTTCCAGGCAGCCTACCTTGACTACCCCTGTTATCCACTGTCATAATTGACAGTGTCCCACCATTATATAAATCAAATAACATCTAACATTTTTTGAGCACTTACTATGTGCCAGTCTCTATGAAAAAAAAAACTTTCTATGGTTTATTTCATTTAATTCATATAAGAAACCTATGAGAATGATCCAATTATGAGCCCCATTTTACAGGCCTAGATATACAGCATTGACACTAAAAGTCCTGTGTAAAAAGTAGCAGAGCTGGGAATCTATCCCTGGCAACTTGGCTCTTAGCCATTCTACCCACTGACTCTGCTGTGGCTGTCTTGTCTTCTGACCTCCGTCTCTTATAGCCCTCAGCTCAGTGCCAGGCACATCCAGGAGTTCCACACCACTTAACTGATTTACTCTCCCCCTACTGGAAATTGATGATGAAACAAGATTTGGGGTGGAGGTGGAGAGGGAATCCCACAGATCAGTTGGGAACTTCTTTAGAGCTCTGGCTCTCGGTCAAGTGAGAGTGTGAACCATATTTTAAAAGAAGAGTTCCTTAGGGAATCTTCTTCAGACCTATTTTTTGCTTGCCCAGCATGATGCCTGGCACATAAGAGGGCCCAATACATCTTTGTTGAATGACTGAATGAGCCTTAAAAATTCTAAGGAATCGTGTGGCTGCTGCTAGGGCTGCTGTTGGGAGTCTCCGGCAGTGCCTGAGACTCAGTCGTGGACACCAAGCTCCATCTAGCACTGTGGACGCTGAAGGCAGGGCCCCTTTTGATGAAAGCAGCTGCTTCTGCTAGGTTTGGCTTAGAAGACCTACAGTGCCCACTTCCTGCTCCCAGAGGTTCTGGCCCTACCCAAGCCTACTGTGTCCCTCGTGCTGAGATGGGCATTTCTGGCTCGTCAAAACTCACCTCCTTCTCCCACTCCAAGCCATCTGCTGTTCAGTCTCATCTTTGCCTCACCCCCTTCCAGTTCTGTCTGTCTCACAGGAAGACAGTCCCAGTGACCCCTAGAACTTGCCTTCCTCCTATTCCACCTCAGGTGATTTTTCTCCCTAAAAGCATCACATAAGCTGTTTATGGCATCCGTAACCTGCCTGGAGCCTTTAAACCTCTTTCTTGCGTGGCTTTTTATGAATCAAGATAAACAGCTCTCTCACCCCCAGGACTTGGGACCATGGGTCCTTAACCACACTCCTTAAGCCCATGGCTCCCGAGGGAGCTGAACCAGAGTGTGAGCTCCAAAGGACTGTGGTTAAATGTGTCATGTGCAGGAAGCAGATGACATCATTGCTGCTTAGGGGAAAAATGCGGCAGAGACCTTGAAGCAAAGATGGGCTGGAGGGCAGGAGAGCCCAGAGTCCCCAGAGAAGGTTCTGCTGGTTTGGGATGTTCTGGTTAGACACTAAGGGAGAGTTCTGGTAATATGACAAGTTTTGTTTTGTTTTGTTTTTTGGTGGTGGGGCAAGGTGGGGGATCTCACCCAACCCTGTATTTGTAACTAAAGAAACTGGAGTCCTGGGATGGAAAGTGATTTGCCCAAGGTCATATGGCCTCAGGGAGGCTGCACGGAATCGATGATGGGGTCTGCCACTCCGTACCCACTTCCTCCTTCCATCAGATTCTGGTCTCTATAGGGCAGCCAAGTAATTGCAGAGAGTTTGATTTCACCCCAGTGCTGGAGCTTGACCTTGCCCAAGCTGATCTGTATAGTCTATCTCCCGGGCCACAGTGATTGGTCTAGGTGTGACCTAGGACCTAAAGCTGGCACAATCAGAGAGAATCTGTGGACCTTTGAGGAAAATCCTGGGAAATATTGACCCTCCTTCCTTAGGCTAAAAATGAATAAAGAATACAGCAGGCCAGGTGTCTTGTGACATGAAGAGAGAACCCCAGGATTTAGTAAATCCCACAGAAGGCAGAGAGGGGAGATGGAAAGGAAAGGAAACCTAGGTGATAGTTCTGAGTTGCTGGATCAAACCTTACATGAAGTCTTTGTTCAGAAATATTCAGTTACATCATCCAGTAAAGTCAATTTTTTTTTCCTTTTTGAGTCAGAGTCTCACTTTGTCACCCAAGCTGGACTGCAGTGGCATGCTCACAGCCACTGCAGCCTTGACCTGTTGGGCTCTGGTGATCCTTCAGCCTTAGCTTTCCAAGTAGCTGGAGCTACAGGTGCACATCACCATGCCCAGCTAGTTTTCTGAAATTTATTTATTATAGAGACAAAGAGTTTCACTAAGTTTCCCAGACTGGTCTTGAACCCCTGGGATCAGGCAATCCTCTCACTTCTACCTCCCAAAGTGCTGGGATTACAGGCGTGAGTCACTACGTCCAGCTAAGTCTATTTTTAAGACAGTTAGAATTGGTCTTGTGACTGTTAGTAATAGGTTTTATTACTTGTGACCAAAATATCTCCAACAGATGACAACACTGATGGCCCTAGGAGCTTGCCTCTTTTCTCCCTCATTCCGGGTCAGATGTGCTGAGCCCAAGGAGAAAGTCTCTGTGCCTGACCACATGCCTTGGCTGCGCTGATATTCCTAAGGCTGACTCTGGTCTGGGGTTTAGAATCCCTACTGGCAGGTATATTACACCCTCATTCAGGGAAGGGGGTGAACCAGTTTCATGGGACTGAAAGCATGCTCTTGGTGATTGCTCTAATCCAGTCTCGTGAACCCTTACCATTTTGTGTGCATCTTGATAGACTTCAAGCTTGCTGAAGAGGTGATGAAGCCTCATTCTCACCTGTGGGGCTCTGTACCTGGCCTAGTGTCTGGTACAAGCTTAGTGTTCGTGGATGCTTATGGAGTGAATGAAACAATCTCTGCCTTGTTCTCTACTGGATCCTTTCCCTATTCCACTTTTTTCTCTGTAAACATTAGGATGAGGTGGAAATTCATGACAGACAAGATGCAAAGCATTCACCCCAAGTTCTCAATTGTCAAACTAAGGATCTGCCCTGCTGCTGTATTCCTGCAGGGCTGAGGCCCATGCGGGACCCCAGCTCCATCCAACACTCACTGTTCGGTGCTGTTGTGCATGAAGCCCCCTGGGCAAGAGGACAAAGGAGGGAAGAGTGAGTCACAGAAGGCTAGGGATGAAACTTGAGCCCGTTGGGAGCATTCCCTCTAAACCCTCCTCAACAGAGGAAGCTCTGGCCCAGGGAGGAGTCCTGGACTCCTGGCTCAAGGTCACGGGGACAGACCAAACAGGATGAGAAGGAGTCCCACCTTACAAAGCAAGCCCTGTCTCCCCAGGAGCTGCGTGCTGTACAGGCAGGAAGACAGACTCAGGGTGGATAGAAAACTCACATGGGGGAGACTCAGGGGTGAGCCTCTGGGGCTCGCAGGCTGTGGAGGTTGAGAAACTCGGTGGGTCTCTCTTTCGCCACTAGAGCACTTACTTGCCAACTGGGGTTGGAGTCTCTTACCTTGTGCATCCTCAGGGACCAGAGGAGTGACTCAATGAGCACTTAGTACATGGCTGGCACCAGGGACCGTGTGTGTGTGTGTGTGTGTGTGTGTGTGTGTGTGTGTGTGTGTGTGTGATTCAGGAGTCACTCACAGTGCTTGGGCTGATAAACTCCAGACACTCACTCACAGCCTCCTCCCCACCCCTTCCAGCCCCGGATCCAGGCAGAGATCTGGCTGTGTGAGCTGGGACCTCCGGAGGCTCTGACACTCCTGAGATGTTCCTCACGTCTCCACCTTGTGCCCGCGTCAACCAGTCTTGTGCCCGCGTCAACGAGTTTTGTGCCCGCATAAGATTCCTGGGCCGCGAACTCCGTGGCTGGGAGCCTCCTCCACTGTCTGCCTCCTGCTAGCTTCCCACATGGAAGGTAGCTCTCAGGACCCCCCTCTTCCTGGCCTCCCCTTGACTCTGAGCGGGCCCACCTCAACCAGAGCTCCCTGGTGTTCGGCCCCGCCTCTTTTTCTCAGCCGCGGGAGCTGCCCCCCTCCCCCCACCCGACTCCTACTCCTGTTCTGGGGGTGTCTGTCTTCTCCGATCGCCCCCACCGCCTTCCCTTCCCTCCTCCTTTTCCTCCCTCGGCCCCGCCCTGCGTCCCCTTCCCCACCCCCGCCCCCCGGCCGTCCCCGAGCGCGCGCCCGGCGCCCCCTGCGCTGCCTCCCCGCTCCCGCTTCCCCGCCTTCTCCTCCTGGTGACGTCCGGGTCCCTGCCCGTCTGAAAATTCCGCGCCGCGGCGGTGGAGGAGGCGGTGGCAGCGGAAGAGGCGGCGGCGGCGGCGGCGGAGGAGGAGGAGCAGCGGCGAGCCGAGGTGGCGGCGGCGGCCCAAGCGGGAGCCCGAGCCAAGCCGGCG